>NC_048566.1:96015294-96167794 GCF_013265735.2 Oncorhynchus mykiss
GGAGATGGTACTGTGCCAGGGACAGTGGCAGACAAGCAAACTGACAAAGACCTCCTGGGAGACGCAACATTTACCTGAAGTAGATGGAGGTCCAGTCCTTATTTTGAGGGGGGGGGGGGGGGGGGGGGGGGGGGAACAGTAGCTTCACCATTCGGTTTGCTTTAAATCTGAAGTATTACCTAGCAGCTCTCACAGTGTCACATCAGAATGATTAAATAGACGTTCATTCATGCTTCTCAAACTTCAGATTTTGAAGCTGTTCTAAATGTCAACATTTCAAAGTGTTTAATTAAGGGAAACATTTTTAGGCATTAACAACTTTCTAACGCCGGATTCAAACTTGCAAACATTGGAATCAGAGGCAGATGCTTACGCCCATCCACCACCCCTGCCCACAACACCCTAGCAAAATCTACTTGAAGGTAACAGCGCCCCCCAGTGGTCAGTTTCCACATCGTCGCCCAGCATCCTTCGACATGGATGTTGAATACTGGCTTGTATCACGGGTGACCAGTATTACATGATATAATGCTCTTATGACTCGTCTGAAGTCGATCTCACCACTTCTGTCTGTAGTGTCCCAGCAGTTTGACCCCTCTGTGGAAAGGTGACTCTCACGAACAAGTACATGTTTTGCTCTTGGACAGCTACAGACCTCTCAGGACTCGTTTGAAGGTGCCCCACTACCAGTTGATAAAGCAATCTGTTGTTCCATATAGTGAATATGTTATTCAATGTGTTTGTATGGGCTTAAAGCAGTAAACATTATTTCATTACTTTTTTTATTTTTTTTATTTTTTTTACATTGTCTGTGACTCTTATAATTCAAAATCAAATATGACCTTCTTAAAAAAATTCCATATAGCTTAAAAGAACCCAATTCCATATTTAACTAGGCAAGTCAGTTACGAACACATTTTTATTTACAATGACAGCCTAGGAACAGTGCCATGTTCAGCGACAGAACGACAGATTTTTTACCTTGTCAGCTCGGGGATTCAATCTGGCAATCTTTTGGTTGCTAGTCCAACGGTCTAATCACCTGATTACATTGCACTCCACGAGGAGACTGCCTGGTTACTAGTCCAACGGTCCAATCACTAGGCTACCTGCCGCTCCATACAACGTAGTAGAACCCAGAGGTGGAAAAAGTACCCACTTGTCATACTTGAGTAAGAGCAAATATACCTTAATAGAAAATGACTCAAGTAAAAGTGAAAGTCACCCAGTAAAAACCCACTTGAGTAAATGTCTAAAAGTATTTGGTTTAAAATATACATCATTATCAAAAGTAAAAGTATAAATAATTTCAAATTCCTTATATTAAGCAAACCCACACACTTTTTTTTTTTTTTTTTAATTTACGGATAGCCGGGGACTAGCACTTTCAAATATTTTTACTTAAATACTTTACACCCCTGGTAGAACCCCCCCCTCCTCCGGCTTAGAACCCCCCCCCCCTTGGTAGAACCCCCCCTCCCCCCTGGTAGAACCCCCCCTCTCCCCTGGTAGAACCCCCCCCTGATAGAACCCCCCCTCTCCCCTGGTAGAACCCCCCCTCCCCCTGGTAGAACCCCCCATCTCCCCTGGTAGAACCCCCCCTCTCCCCTGGTAGAACCCCCCCCCCCCTGGTAGAACCCCCCATCTCCCCTGGTAGAACCCCCCCTCCCCCCTGGTAGAATTCCCCCTCCCCCTGGTAGAACCCCCCCCCCCCTGGTAGAACCCCCCCTCTCCCCTGGTAGAACCCCCCCTCCCCCCTGGTAGAATTCCCCCTCCCCCTGGTAGAACCCCCCCCCCCCCCCCTGGTAGAACCCCCCCTCTCCCCTGGTAGAACCCCCCCTCCCCCTGGTAGAACCCCCCCTCCCCCTGGTAGAACCCCCCCCCCCCCCCCCCCGGTAGAACCCCCCCTCTCCCCTGGTAGAACCCCCCCTCCCCCTGGTAGAACCCCCCCCAGGCTTAGACCCCCCCCCCCCCAGGCTTAGACAGGGCTTAGACTCTTATGGGTGAACTCCATATTTTTAAGGTTACAATCTGTAACTCTTCAGTGATCGGTAACTCTTCAGTGATCGGTAACTCTTCAGCGATCGGTAACTCTTCAGCGATCGGTAACTCTTCAGCGATCGGTAACTCTTCAGCGATCGGTAACTCTTCAGCGATCGGTAACTCTTCAGCGATCGGTAACTCTTCAGTGATCGGTAACTCTTCAGCGATCGGTAACTCTTCAGCGATCGGTAACTCTTCAGCGATCGGTAACTCTTCAGCGATCGGTAACTCTTCAGCGATCGGTAACTCTTCAGCGATCGGTAACTCTTCAGCGATCGGTAACTCTTCAGCGATCGGTAACTCTTCAGCCATCCAGATCGAATAGTTGCCATTAAACAGCACAAATGCTTCTTCATGTATTTATTTTTTGCTGGGTGGATACTGATTTTTACAAATATTGACAAATGGCTTCTTTTTTTTTTCAAACCACCAAAGTTATTTCAAATGACTACGTTTATCAAAAAAATTACTTGTATTGATCGTCCTCTGGAATGAATGGTATGTGATCGCTGCATCCACACGTGGCCTTGGCAGATTTGGGGGTCATCTATTGTGTTGAACTGCTAAATGAATGTGGGGTCAGTGAAAGGGTAACCTCATCCCCAGGCTCATTGCTAATACACGCTAGCTGGGGGATGAGACTAGTGAAAAGTGGTCGGTTTCCATAGACGTAGCCACTCTGCCTCAGGTTCACCCCCCAGTGTGCCAGATGAGGAAACATTACTCACCACTTCTCACCACTATGAACTAATTTAACACCACAAAAAATATATATATATATATTTTAAAGTACTAGAGCATTGTGGTATTTGTTCTGGACAATGTCTCAGTGCGACTGCAACTTGACCAGGAATAAATACCTAAATGATACTAGATAGCTATGTCATTATTACCTTCACCTTTATACCTATCACCCCAAACATATCAGTCATCAGCATGAATGTTTCCCACTTTGAATAAATGGGTCTGGTATTACCTCAAGCCTCAGGGAAATAACATCTCTCCTTTTCAAACCAAAAAAAAAGCAATTTCACCACAGGGCCAAACGTTTGAATTCTGATCAGTATTGGATCATTCTTCTGCTGAGGAGAAGTAGAGAGGTGACAGGTACAGGCGTCTCTTCGACAGACAGTTCCCTGTCTCCTGCTAACATAAGGTCAGCTAGAGACACGTTAGATACCCCAGACAATAAACTTCACATTCATGAGCTGTTCACTCTGTGGACAACAAGTGAATCTCAAACACCTTCTCTTTGATTCTCCGACCATCTTTTCAAAACGCTTGAAAACACATTTTTATTTTTTATTTTACCTTTATTTAACAAGGCAAGTCAGTTAAGAACAAATTCTTATTTTCAATGACGGCCTAGGAACAGTGGGTTAACTGCCTTGTTCAGGGGGCAGAACGACAGATTTGTATCTTGTCAGCTCGGGGGATTCGGTCTTGCAACCTTTCGGTTACATGAGGTTCCTTCCCACTGGTTTGGTTCTTCTTCTTCTCTGAGATAGAGGTTGAGGAATCAAGGAGTCAAGGACCGGAGAAATCTTTAGAGATTCATCCCTAGTCTTCTTATCTTCTTTCATCTCCATTGATCTAAAGGGTGTCACCACTACCGTCGCTGTGTTCCCAACACAAGTGTCCCTTGATCATTCTTTTTAATAACAAGCGTATTGGCCAGGTATCCAGACTGAGATGGGGGACCTGAGGAAGCTGTGAAAGGAGAAACCAGTCAGTATTCCAAATTGTGAAGATGTGTCTTCAGTTCCATCAGTATGGAGAGGTCAGTGGCACATCCATCTGGTTCGCTTGTGGTTCCATCCCTGACTCCCCCCGATCACATCCATCATCTTCTCATTTCCCCATCCCACAACCCCTTCCATGGCTTTTAATCTCTCCTCATCCCTCTCTCTGTCTCTCCCTCTCTCTCTCTCTCTCTCTCTCTCTCTCTCTCTTTCTCTTTCTCTTTCTCTTTCTCTTTCTTTCTCTCTCTCTCTCTGTCTCTCCCTCTCTCTCTCTCTCTTTCTCTTTCTCTTTCTCTTTCTCTTTCTTTCTCTCCCTCTCTCTGTCTCTCTCTCTCTCTCTCTCTCTCTCTCTCTCTCTCATCTACTCTCATCCTGCTTTCTTTACAAACCTACCTCTTCTAGTTCTGATCTGATCACTCTCTCTATCCAGCCACAGACTCAGGAAGATTGTATTACCCAGCCCCGTATGGTGTCTCTACTGTATTAGGTCAGCCAACATTCAACTGTAATTCTGCTATCAAGGAGAGAGAAGAAAGTCAATTGAATGATTCAGCCAGACTGCACAGTCCAAGCGTGACAGATTGTTTTTCATGGACAATTTCAAAATGTCTCCCTCCCCATGAGACCTGTAATATGGAGAAGAAAGGAACTCTATATAAATTAGATGTAACTTAATAAAAAAATAACTTTGTGACCATCCAAGTCTATTATGGCTGTATAGAAATGGAGTCTTAAAATCAAAGTCTGATTCCCAAATTGCACCGTATTTCATATAAAGTGTACTACTTTTGAAATGAGCCCCACCGGCCCTCGTCAAAAGTAGCGCACTATATAGGGAATACGGTGTCATTTAAGACTCAGTCTATGGCCATGGAGAAATGGACAGTTGAGATCAAAGGCTAGCAGATGAAATGGAGTGTGACCTCTAGCAAGTGTGACCTTAATGACATCATTGAGTGGCAATTTCAAAGCAGTGATAGTGAAGTTGACCTCAACGGTTTCAACGGTGCCCGGTTCCTCGGTGCTCTGGTGGAAAATAGTGCAGTACACAAGGGACAGAGGGCCATTCGGCATGCAGCCCTGGGTTCTCCACAGCTCTATCAGTTTACCTATCTACATTTATACACTATATTTTGAACCAAAAAGGGTTCTTTGGCTGTCCCCATAGGAGAACCCTTTTATGAACCCTTTTTGCGTTCCGTGTAAAACCCATTCCACAGAGGGTTCTACATGGAACCACAGAGGGTTCTACCTGGAACCATTTTTTCTAAGAGTATATGATACCGCTGTATAAGTTTACTTATCTTCATTGATATAGGCTTTATATAGGGTTTATAGGATTTATACAGGGTTTATATAGGGTTTATGGGATTTATACAGTGTTTAGATAGGGTTTATAGGATTTATACAGGGTTTATATAGGGTTTATAGGGTTTATAGGATTTATACAGGGTTTATATAGGGTTTATAGGGTTTATACAGGGTTTATATAGGGTTTATATAGGGTTTATAGGGTTTATACAGGGTTTATATAGGGTTTATATAGGGTTTATAGGGTTTATACAGGGTTTATATAGGGTTTATAGGGTTTATAGGGTTTATAAAGGGTTTATATAGGGTTTATAGGGTTTATAAAGGGTTTATATAGGGTTTATAGGGTTTATACAGGGTTTATATAGGGTTTATAGAGGGTTTATATATGATTTATATAGGGTTTATAGGGTTTATACAGGGTTTATATAGGGTTTATAGGGTGTCAATAGAGTTTATCGGCTTTACATAGGGTCAATATAGGATTTATAGGGTTCATAAATGGTTTATAGGCTTTATGAATGGTTTATAGGGTTTATATAGGGTTTATAGTGTTCAAATAGGGTTTATATATGGTTATAGGGTTTAAATCGAGTTTTTAGTGTTTATATAGGGTTTATATAGGGTTTATAGGGATCATCAAATCAAAACAAAATCAAATGTATTTATATAGCCCTTCGTACATCAGCTGATATCTCAAAGTGCTGTACAGAAACCCAGCCTAAAACCCCAAACAGCAAGCAATGCAGGTGTAGAAGCACGGTGGCTAGGAAAAACTCCCTAGAAAGGCCAAAACCTAGGAAGAAACCTAGAGAGGAACCAGGCTATGTGGGGTGGCCAGTCCTCTTCTGGCTGTGCCGGGTGGAGATTATAACAGATGTTCATAAATGACCAGCATGGTCGAATAATAATAATAAGGCAGAACAGTTTAAACTGGAGCAGCAGCACGGTCAGGTGGACTGGGGACAGCAAGGAGTCATCATGTCAGGTAGTCCTGGGGCATGGTCCTAGGGCTCAGGTCCTCAGAGAGAGAGAAAGAAAGAGAGAATTAGAGAGAGCCAATGTGGGGTGGCCAGTCCTCTTCTGGCTGTGCCGGGTGGAGATTATAACAGAACATGGCCAAGATGTTCAAATGTTCATAAATGACCAGCATGGTTGAATAATAATAAGGCAGAACAGTTGAAACTGGAGCAGCAGCACGGCCAGGTGGACTGGGGACAGCAAGGAGTCATCATGTCAGGTAGTTCTGGGGCATGGTCCTAGGGCTCAGGTCCTCCGAGAGAGAGAAAGAAAGAGAGAAGGAGAGAATTAGAGAACGCACACTTAGATTCACACAGGACACCGAATAGGACAGGAGAAGTACTCCAGATATAACAAACTGACCCTAGCCCCCCGACACATAAACTACTGCAGCATAAATACTGGAGGCTGAGACAGGAGGGGTCAGGAGACACTGTGGCCCCATCCGAGGACACCCCCGGACAGGGCCAAACAGGAAGGATATAACCCCACCCACTTTGCCAAAGCACAGCCCCCACACCACTAGAGGGATATCTTCAACCACCAACTTACCATCCTGAGACAAGGCTGAGTATAGCCCACAAAGATCTCCGCCATGGCACAACCCAAGGGGGGGCGCACCCAGACAGGATGACCACATCAGTGAATCAACCCACTCAGGTGACGCACCCCTTCCAGGGACGGCATGAGAGAGCCCCAGTAAGCCAGTGACTCAGCCCCTGTAATAGGGTTAGAGGCGGAGAATCCCAGTGGAAAGAGGGGAACCGGCCAGGCAGAGACAGCAAGGGCGGTTTGTTGCTACAGAGCCTTTCCGTTCACCTTCCCACTCCTGGGCCAGACTACACTCAATCATATGACCCACTGAAGAGATGAGTCTTCAGTAAAGACTTAAAGGTTGAGACCGAGTTTGCGTCTCTGACATGGGTAGGCAGACCGTTCCATAAAAATGGAGCTCTATAGGAGAAAGCCCTGCCTCCAGCTGTTTGCTTAGAAATTCTAGGGACAATTAGGAGGCCTGCGTCTTGTGACCGTAGCGTACGTGTAGGTATGTACGGCAAGACCAAATCAGAGAGATAGGTAGGAGCAAGCCCATGTAATGCTATGTAGGTTAGCAGTAAAACCTTGAAATCAGCCCTTGCTTTGACAGGAAGCCAGTGTAGGGAGGCTAGCACTGGAGTAATGTGATCAAATTTTTTGGTTCTAGTCAGGATTCTAGCAGCCGTATTTAGCACTAACTGAAGTTTCTTTAGTGCTTTATCCGGGTAGCCGGAAAGTAGAGCATTGCAGTAGTCTAACCTAGAAGTGACAAAAGCATGGATTAATTTTTCTGCATCATGTTTGGACAGAAAGTTTCAGATTTTTTAAATGTTATGTAGATGGAAAAAAGCTGTCCTTGAAATGGTCTTGATATGTTCTTCAAAAGAGAGATCAGGGTCCAGAGTAACGCCGAGGTCCTTCACAGTTTTATTTGAGACGACTGTACAACCATTAAGATTAATTGTCAGATTCAACAGAAGATCTCTTTGTTTCTTGGGACCTAGAACAAGCATCTCTGTTTTGTCCGAGTTTAAAAGTAGAAAGTTTGCAGCCATCCACTTCCTTATGTCTGAAACACATGCTTCTAGCAAGGGCAATTTTGGGGCTTCACCATGTTTCATTGAAATGTACAGCTGTGTGTCATCCGCATAGCAGTGAAAGTTAACATTATGTTTTCGATTAACATCCCCAAGAGGTAAAATATATGGTGAAAACAATAGTGGTCCTAAAATGGAACCTTGAGGAACACCGAAATTTACAGTTGATTTGTCAGAGGACAAACCATTCACAGAGACAAACTAATATCTTTCCGACAGATAAGATCTAAACCAGGCCAGAACTTGTCCGTGTAGACCAATTTGGGTTTCCAATCTCTCCAAAAGAATGTGGTGATCGATGGTATCAAAAGCAGCACTAAGGTCTAGGAGCACGAGGACAGATGCAGAGCCTCGGTCCGATGCCATTAAAATGTAATTTACCACCTTCACAAGTGCCGTCTCAGTGCTATGATGGGGTCTAAAACCAGACTGAAGCATTTCGTATACATTGTTTGTCTTCAGGAAGGCAGTGAGTTGCTGCGCAACAGCCTTTTCTAAAATTTTTGAGAGGAATGGAAGATTCGATATAGGCCGATAGTTTTTTATATTTTCTGTGTCAAGGTTTGGCTTTTTCAAGAGAGGCTTTATTACTTCCACTTTTAGTGAGTTTGGTACACATCCGGTGGATAGAGAGACGTTTATTATGTTCAACATAGGAGGGCCAAGCACAGGAAGCAGCTCTTTCAGTAGTTTAGTTGGAATAGGGTCCAGTATGCAGCTTGAAGGTTTAGAGGCCATGATTATTTTCATCATTGTGTCAAGAGATATAGTACTAAAACATTTGAGCGTCTCTCTTGATCCTAGGTCCTGGCAGAGTTGTGCAGACTCAGGACAACCGAGCTTTGAAGGAATACGCAGATTTAAAGAGGAGTCCGTAATTTGCTTTCTAATAATCATAATCTTTTCCTCAAAGAAGTTCATCGTAAATGGTTTATAGGGTTTCTATAGGGTTCAAATGGTTTATATAGAGTTCATAGGGTTTATATAGGGTTCAAAGGGTTTATATAGAGTTCATAGGGTTTATATAGGGTTTATAGTGTTTATAGGGTTTATAGAGGGTTTATATAGGGTTTATATAGGGTTTATAGGGTTTATATAGTTCATAGGGTTCATAAATGGTTTATAAACTTTATACAGGGTTTATATTGGGTTAATATGGGGCATATATAGGGTTTAAAGGGTTTAAAAAGAGTTTATAGGGTTTATATAGAGTTTATATAGGGTTTATAGGATTTATATAGTTTATAGGGTTCATAAATGGTTTATAGGGTTTATGGGGTTTAAATAGTTTACAGGGTTCATAAATGGTTTAAATGGTTTATATAGGGTTTATAAATGGTTTAAATGGTTTATATAGGGTTTATAAGGGTTTATATGGTTTAAATAGTTGATATATGGGTTATATAGGAGTTATAACATAATGGACAGCGGAGACGAGTCCTGAAACATTGATAAACAAGGGAACAAATTGGACAGCGGAGACGAGTCCTGAAACATTGATAAACAAAGGAACAAATTGGACAGCGGAGACGAGTCCTGAAACATTGATAAACAAGGGAACAAATTGGACAGCAGAGACAAGTCCTGAAACATTGATAAACAGGGGAACAAATTGGACAGCGGAGACGAGTCCTGAAACATTGATAAACAGGGGAACAAATTGGACAGCGGAGACGAGTCCTGAAACATTGATAAACAAGGAAGCAAATTGGACAGCAGAGACAAGTCCTGAAACATTGATAAACAGGGGAAATATTGGACAGCAGAGACGAGTCCTGAAACAATGATAAACAGGGGAAATATTGGACAGCGGAGACGAGTCCTGAATCATTGATAAACAGGGGAACATATGAACAACTCTCTTTGCCTGCAATGCTGACATGTGAAGGACACAGAGAGCTCAGGAGAATGTAGATTTGTCTAGCAGAATGTACAGTGCCTTGCGAAAGTATTCGGCCCCCTTGAACTTTGCGACCTTTTGCCACATTTCAGGCTTCAAACATAAAGATATAAAACTGTATTTTGTGAAGAATCAACAACAAGTGGGACACAATCATGAAGTGGAACGACATTTATTGGATATTTCAAACTTTTTTAACAAATCCAAAACTGAAAAATTGGACGTGCAAAATTATTCAGCCCCTTTACTTTCAGTGCAGCAAACTCTCTCCAGAAGTTCAGTGAGGATCTCTGAATGATACAATGTTGACCTAAATGACTAATGATGATAAATACAATCCACCTGTGTGTAATCAAGTCTCCGTATAAATGCACCTGCACTGTGATAGTCTCAGAGGTCCGTTAAAAGCGCAGAGAGCATCACGAAGAACAAGGAACACACCAGGCAGGTCCGAGATACTGTTCTGAAGAAGTTTAAGCCGGATTTGGATACAAAAAGATTTCCCAAGCTTTAAACATCCCAAGGAGCACTGTGCAAGCGATAATATTGAAATGGAAGGAGTATCAGACCACTGCAAATCTACCAAGACCTGGCCATCCCTCTAAACTTTCAGCTCATACAAGGAGAAGACTGATCAGAGATGCAGCCAAGAGGCCCATGATCACTCTGGATGAACTGCAGAGATCTACAGCTGAGGTGGGAGACTCTGTCCATAGGACAACAATCAGTCGTATATTGCACAAATCTGGCCTTTATGGAAGAGTGGCAAGAAGAAAGACATTTCTTAAAGATATCCATAAAAAGTGTTGTTTAAAGTTTGCCACAAGCCACCTGGGAGACACACCAAACATGTGGAAGAAGGTGCTCTGTTCAGATGAAACCAAAATTGAACTTTTTGGCAACAATGCAAAACGTTATGTTTGGCGTAAAAGCAACACAGCTCATCACCCTGAACACACCATCCCCACTGTCAAACATGGTGGTGGCAGCATCATGGTTTGGGCCTGCTTTTCTTCAGCAGGGACAGGGAAGATGGTTAAAATTGATAGGAAGATGGATGGAGCCAAATACAGGACCATTCTGGAAGAAAACCTGATGGAGTCTGCAAAAGACCTGAGACTGGGACGGAGATTTGTCTTCCAACAAGACAATGATCCAAAACATAAAGCAAAATCTACAATGGAATGGTTCAAAAATAAACATATCCAGGTGTTAGAATGGCCAAGTCAAAGTCCAGACCTGAATCCAATCGAGAATCTGTGGAAAGAACTGAAAACTGCTGTTCACAAATGCTCTCCATCCAACCTCACTGAGCTCGAGCTGTTTTGCAAGGAGGAATGGGGAAAAAATGTCAGTCTCTCAATGTGCAAAACTGATAGAGACATACCCCAAGCGACTTACAGCTGTAATCGCAGCAAAAGGTGGCGCTACAAAGTATTAACTTAATGGGGCTGAATAATTTTGCACGCCCAATTTTTCAGTTTTTGATTTGTTAAAAAAGTTTGAAATATCCAATAAATGTCGTTCCACTTCATGATTGTGTCCCACTTTTTGTTGATTCTTCACAAAAAAATACAGTTTTATATCTTTATGTTTGAAGCATGAAATGTGGCAAAAGGTCGCAAAGTTCAAGGGGGCCGAATACTTTCGCAAGGCACTGTAAATGCTTCACAGAGTTCAAGTAACAGACACATCTCAACGCCAACTGTTAAGAGGGTACTGTGTGAATCAGGCCTTTATGGTCGAATTGCTGCAAAGAAACCACTACTAAAGAACACCAATAATAAGAAGAGTCTTACTTGGGCCAAGAAACATGAGCCATCGACATTAGACTGATGGAAATCTGTCCTTTCGTCTGATTTTTGGTTCCAACCGCTGTCTTTGTGAGACGTAGAGTAGTTTAATGGGTGATCTCTGCATGTGTAGTTCCCACTGTGAAGCATGAAAGAGGAAGTGTGATAGTGTGGGGGAGCTTTGCTGGTGACACTGTCTGTGATTTATTTTGAATTCAATGCACACTTAATTGGGCTGAGATCCCGCTAACGGGATCGATATGACAACAGCCAGTGAAAGTGCAGGGCGCCAAATTCAAACTACAGAAATTTCATAATTACAATTCCTCAAACATACAAGTATTTTACACCCTTTTAAAGATACACTTCTTGTTAATCCCACCACAGTGTCCGATCTTAAAAAGGCTTTACAACGAAAGCAACCCAAACGATTATGTTAGGTCAGAGCCAAGTCACAGAAAAACACAGCCATTTTTCCAGCCAAAGAGAGGAGTCACAAAAAGCAGAAATAGAGATAAATGAATCACTAACCTTTGATGATCTTCATCAGATGACACTCATAGGACTTCATGTTACACAATACATGTATGTTTTGTTTGATAAAGTTCATATTTATATAAAAAAAAACTCAGTATACATTGACGCGTTACGTTCACTAGTTCCAAAACATCCAGTGATTTTGCAGAGAGCCACATCAATTTACTGAAAAACTCATAATTAACATTGATAACAGATACAACTATTATGCACGAAATTATAGTAAGAGTAGGGGTGTTAACCCCGGTGTCCTGGCTAAATTCCCAATCTGACCCTCAAATCATCACGGTCACCTAATAATCCCCAGTTTACAATTGGCTCACTCATCCCCCAGGTCGTTGCTGTAAATGAGAACGTGTTCTCAGTCAACTTACCTGGTAAAATAACGTATAAATACACTTGCCTGCCATATGAGTTCTGTTATACTCACAGATATCGTTCAAAAGTTTTTGGAAACTTCTATCCAAATCTACTAATAATATGCATATATTAGCAACTGGGCCTGAGTAGCAGACAGTTTACTCTGGGTACCTTATTCATCCAAGCTACTCAATACTGCCCCCAGCCATAACAAGTTAACCAGCATGTCTACCACAGCATTCTGCAGCACTACATCATCCCATCTGGTTTGCGCTATCATTTGTTTTTTAGCAGGACAATAACCCAACACACCTCCAGGCTGTGTAAGGGCAATTTTGGAAAGCTGTCATCAAGGCTAATGGTGACTACTTTGAACAATCTCAAATATGAAATATATTTAGATTTGTTTAACACTTTTTTGGTGACTTTTATTTTTGGTTACTGCATGATTCTATATGTGTTATTTCATAGTTGTGATGTCTTCACTATTATTCTACAATGTAGAAAATAGTAAAAAAAACTTGAACGAGTAGCTGTGTCCAAATTTTTGACTGGTGCTGTATATATTTGCAGCTGTGTGTGTGTGTCAAACTGATTGTTTTATCAGTGAGTGACAGTGTCTGCTGTGTGAGAGGATCAGTGTCCTCCAGCCTCTCTTAGGTCTGACTGGTGTCTGATTACACACACCGTCTCTCACACATACTGCACACTCCTCTCTGAACGAATGGAGGGACAGGGAGTTGCTGCCTGGAACAGAAGAGACAGACTGTCAACATACGTGGAGAGGTGGAGAGAGAGGGAGAGAGAGAGAGAGAGAGAAAGAGAGAGAGAGAGAGACAGAGAGAGAGAGAGAAGAGGAGCTGCAGCCATGTTGAATTCCCTTCATGCCTTTCTCTGTCCCCTTCCTCCCCTGGTACACTTTAGCCAATACATGCACACTCATTTTCCCTCTGGGGTATCTGAATTCTCAGAGTACAGAGCTGGAATGATCAGAGTAAACAACACATTACAGTCAATTGATATTACTTTCAAGAATGGACCAGACATTAAACACCTTAGCCTACCAGAAGACGGCCTGACCATCTGGTGATTGTAAAAACATTTTACGATCTGTCTGTGGTGAGGAAGGGAATACAAACACATCAAAGCACATTCAACTTGTTTTTTAGCAACAAAAAAAAGCAATCTCAGAGCACAGCTGAAATGGGTATTCACTCAGCCTTTCAGCTCTCTAAAGAGGTGCAGTGTAACCATTTAGAGAAAGAGCCTAAATGAATGCAGGTGACAGAGAGACAGAGACAGAGACAGAGACAGAGAGAGAGAGAGAGAGAGAGAGAGAGAGAGAGAGAGAGAGAGAGAGAGAGAGAGAGAGAGAGAGAGAGAGAGAGAAAAACTATACATACCTCGGGCGAAACATCAGTGCCACAGGTAACTTCCACAAAGCTGTGACGAGCTGAGAGACAAGGCAAGAAGGGCCTTCTATGCCATCAAAAGGAACATATATTTCAACATACCAATTAGGATCTGGCTAAAAATAATTGAATCAGATATAGAACCCTTTGCCCTTTATGGATGTGAGGTCTGGGGTCTGCTCACCAAGAATTCACAAAATGGAACAAACACCAAATTGTGACTGCATGCAGAATTCTGCAAAAATATCCTCCGTGTACAACGTAAAACAACAAATAATGCATGCAGAGCAGAATTAGGCCGATACCCACTAATTATCAAAATCCAGAAAAGAGACGTTAAATTCTACAACCACCTAAAAGGAAGCGATTCCCAAACCTTCCATAACAAAGCCATCACCTACAGAGAGATGAACCTGGAGAAGAGTCCCCTAAGCATGCTGGTCCTGGGGCTCTGTTCACAAACACAAACAGCACCCACAGAGCCCCAGGACAGCAACACAATTAGACCCAAACAAATCATGAGAAAACAAAAACATAATTACTTGACACAAGGGAAAGAATTAACAAATAAACTGAGCAAACTGGAATGCTATTTGGCCATGAACAGAGAGTACACAGCGGCAGAATACCTGACCACCGTGACTGACGCAAACTTAAGGAAAGCTTTGACTAGGTACAGACTCAGTGAGCATAGCCTTGCTATTGAGAAAGGCCGCCATAGGCAGACCTGGCTCTCAAGAGAAGACAGGCTATGTACACACTGCCCACAAAATGAGATGGAAACTGAGCTTCACTTCCTAACCTCCTGTCAAATGTATGACCATATTAGAGACACATATTTCCCTCAGATTACACAGATCCATAAAGAATTCGAAAACAAACCCAATTATGATAAACTCCCATATCTATTGGGTGAAATTCTGCAGTGTGACATCACAGCAGCAAGATTTGTGACCTGTTGCCACAAGAAAAGGGCAACCAGGGAAGAACAAACACCACTGTAAATACAACCCATGTCTATGTTGATTTATTTTTCCTTTTGTACATCAACTATTTGCACATAATATGACATTTGAAATGTCTTTATTTTTTTTGAACTTTTGTGACTTTAATGTTTACTGTTCATTTGTGATGTTTATTTAACTTTAGTTTATTAATTACTTCACTTGCTTTGGCAATGTTAACATATGTTTCACATGCCAATAAAGCCCTTAAATTGAGAGAGAGAGAGAAAGAGAGAGAGAGAGAGAGAGAGAGAGAGACAGAGAGAGAGAGAGAGAGAGAGAGAGAGAGACAGAGAGAGAGAGAGACAGAGGGAGAGAGAGAGAGAGAGAGAGAGACAGAGAGAGGAGAGAGAGAGAGAGAGAGAATGTATTTTTTTTGTAATGTCTTTGTTTTTGCTATTGAACAAAATATTCAAGTAAAAAAATTAATCCAAAATAAATTGATATTCACAAACATCTACTATACAACACATCCAGTGACATGCCAGAACTTGTTCACAATCATATACATTCTTTGAGATGGTCCACAAACGGGTTCCCTAATTCTGTCAAATTTCTACATTTTTTATTTGACTTTATAGTCTATATAATTTAGTGGGATGTAATTACATTTTTTAGTTCTCCAGTTTGTAACTGAGGGTGAATATGAGGCTTTCCAATTGATGACAATACAAATATTTTTGCAGCAATTGGAATACAAAACTTTCTCTGACATTGCTTAACTATATTTACGTTTCCCAACAGACATAGATAATGGTGTTGATGGATGGATAGAAATTCCTCGACACAATGAAACGACAGCACATACAGTACGCCGACATGGTGTCACAGGACCACAGCGTGTGTATTTAAAAAATAACTATTAAACCTTCATTTAACTTGGCAAGTCAGTTAAGAACACATTTCTTCTTTACAATTAAGGCCTCCCCCAGTCAAACCTGTTCACCGCTGGACCAATTGGGGCGGCAGGGTAGCCTAGTGGTTAGAGCATTGGACCGTGCAACCTGAAGGTTGCAAGTTCAAATCCCCGAGCTGTCGTTCTGCCCCTGAACAGATCCCCGGCACTGTTCCTGGGCCATCATTGAAAATTATATTTGGTTCTTAACTGACTTGCCTAGTTAAATAAAGGTAAAATAACAACGATAAAAAATTGTTTGCCACCCTAACGGACTCCCAATCACTGCCAGGTGTGACGCAGGTAGGATGTGATAGGGTTGCAGAGATATGGTTCCTCTCTCGGTTTCTCCCTAGGTTCTGGCCTTTCTAGGGAGTTTTTCCTAGCCACCGTGCTTCTACACCTGCATTGCTTGCTGTTTGGGGTTTTAGGCTGGGTTTCTGTACAGCACTTTGAGATATCAGCTGATGGTAGAAGGGCTTTATAAATACATTTGATTTCATACTTTGTGCATCTTCAACAGAGATGTGATACTTCCCTGTGTATTACATCCATTCTGGCAGGAGTATAGTAATTCCTATAAACTGTCTTAAATTGCAGTAGTTTATGTCTTAGGTTGTAGGAGCAGGTAGGAACATTTTCACAATGGTTCTCCTCAATTTCTTCCTTTACATTCGTTTCCCATTTTTTCCTTACAGGTCCTGAACCAGCAGCTAGAGTTTCAATCAACCCTTGATATAAGTTGGTAATAAACTGATTTGGCGTACAGTAGACAGCTTCTTTCAGTATTTTATTTCTATGCTAGATGCCTTTAGTTCATCCAGATGCTGTTAAAGAGATAGAATAAGATGTCTGAGCTGTAAGAGTTTAAAGAAATCGGATCATTCAACTCTTTCTTGTAATTGTATTGAATGACAGTAGAGAGGCACTTTAGTACACATGCTCAACAGGACTTAAAGGTGCTGTCATTTACCTCTGAAGGTCAGGTAAGGTAAGGTAAGGTGAGGTGAGGTGAGGTGAGGCGAGGCGAGGGGAGGCGAGGCGAGGCAAGGCAAGGTAAGGTGAGGTGAGGTGAGGTGAGGTGAGGTGAGGTGAGGTAAGGTAAGGTAAGGTAAGGTAAGGTGGGGGGGGGGGGAAAGGAGTATTTCAACTATTGGTGGCAAATTTCCATTTCACCTGAGAATAAGGATTAGGATGGAGATCTTATTTTTTTGAGAGCCTTTTTGATTCGTTATCCAGTCTAAAGTTAGACTATAGCATCCTCTTCTGGACAATTTACAAAATGTCTTTGCAACATGTTGTCCCCAGTGTATATAGTATAGAGATAGGCCTAATGCATAATGTCATGTATACAGTACATTCAGAATGTATTTTTCCACATTTTGTTGTGATATAGCCTGAATTTAAAATGGATGAAATTTTGATTTTGTGTCACTGATCTACACACAAAAACCCATAATGTCAACGGGGAATTGTGTTTTTAGAAATGTTTACATATTAATTAAATATGAAAAGCTGAATTGTTTTGAGTCAATAAGTATTCAAATCCCTTTGTTATAGCAAGCCTAAGTAAGTTCAGGAGTAAAAATGTGCTTAACAAGTCACAATAAGTTGCATGGACTCCATAGTGTTTAACATGCTTTTTGAATGACCACCTCGTCTCTGTACCCCACACATACAATTATCTGTAAGGTCCCTCAGTCGAGCAATGAATCTCAAGCACAGATTCAACCACAAAGACAAGGGAGGTTTTCCAATGACTCGCAAAGAAGGGCACTTATTGGTAGAATGGTAAAAAAAAATCATGATGAACTTATTCATTTGACTTTGGATGGTGTGTCAATACACCCAGTCACTACAAAGATACAGGTGTCCTTCCTGCAAATGCAGGAAAGTGCTGTTTGAATGAATGCTTACGAGCCCATTGCTGCCTACCACCGCTCAGTCAGACTGCTCTATCAAATCATAGACTTAATTATAATATAATAACTCACAGAAATACGAGCCTTAGGTCATTAATATGGCCCAATCCGGAAACTATCATTTTGAAAACAAGACGTTTATTCTTTCAGTGAAATACAAAACCGTTCCATATTTCCTCTAACGGGTGACATCCCTAAGTCTAAATATTGCAGTTACATTGCACAACTTTCAATGTTATGTCATAATTGTGTACAATTCTGGCAAATTAATTACAGTCTTGTTAGGAAGAAATGGTCTTCACACAAGTTCACAACGAGCCAGGCGGCCCAAACTGCTGCATATACCCTGACTCTGCTTGCACAGAACACAACAGAAGTGACACAATTTCCCTAGTTAAAATAAATGTATGTTAGCAGGCAATATTAAATAAATATGCAGGTTTAAAAATATATATGTGTATTAATTTTAAGAAAGGCATTGATGTTTATGGTTTGGTACACGTTGGTGCCACAACAGTGCTTTTTTCACGAATGCGCTTGTTAAATCACCCGTTTGGCGAAGTAGGCTGTGATTCAATGATACATTAACAGTCACAGCATTGATTATATGGAACGCAGGACAAGCTAGATGAACTAGTAATATCATCAACCATGTGTAGTTAACTAGTGATTATGTTAAGATTGATTTATTTTTATTAGATCAGATTAATGCTAGCTAGCACCTTACCTTGGCTTCTTGCTGCACTCGCATAAAAGGTAGTCAGCCTGCCACGCAGTCTCCTCGTGGAGTGCAATGTAATCGGCTATGATCGGTGTCCAAAAATGCTGATTACCGATTGTTATGAAAACTTGAAATCGGCCATTCCGATTAATCGGTCGACCTCTAGTTGAGATGTTATGTATCTCAGTGTTTAGGTTGAGCCAAGACATCAGCAGCTTTATTTGCAGTGAAATGGTTAATATCTCTATATTATATCTGATCCTAGAGCCTAGATCCTAGAGCCTAGATCCTAGAGCCTAGATCCTAGAGACTAGATCCTAGAGCCTAGATCCTAGAGCCTAGATCCTAGATCCTAGAGCCTAGATCCTAGAACCTAGATCCTAGAGCCTAGATCCTAGATCCTAGAGCCTAGATCCTAGATCCTAGAGCTTAGATCCCAAGTCCACAATCTAAATGGCAATGCCTTAATACTATGATATACATATGAAACACATTCAAGTTGAACCTTATTTATTAGTTATCATCAATACAATGACAGCGGTTTACTTTCAGCTTAGAATACCGCATGGTCATGGCTTTATTTATGGGCACAGGGATCTTGTTCAAGTTGTTCTCAGGTGACGTCAGAGCTTAAGAGGCCGGGCATGAACAGCTGTTGTGCAGGGCGGGTGGGTGGGTGGGTTCAGAGGAGGGGCTGGGGGTATGTTCCGTCCTGGTCTAGTTCTATTCTACCATATTTGTCGGGTAAGATTCAAACTCTATTTCTGCTAGTTTGGGTGTGTCGACGTGGTTCCCATGTACAGTATAGAAAGCAAGATAACGTTGATTTGACCTAATGATCTTTAGGTGGTCAACTGTGGCGAAGTTCGAAAATAACTTGAGATATAAATAGCGTTTGGCTGCACTGTATTTGTAAATGCATGTTAACAGTGTGCCACTCATGCCGTAGAGCAGTAGGAATAGTTATAGACTATTTCTGGTGTTTCTATTGTCTTACCAACACCAATGTTTCGGTATACATTGTTATGATATCTCCACAGTGCCCACACTGTTACGTAGCTAAATAACCAGTAGTTTCTCTACTCGTCAGATTAGGGAAATTTACTCAGTTGATTAGATGTTTAAAGGAACTCGTAAAGGTTTGCATTCGGTTTAAATTCCATTGATATTTCAACATGGACTCAGTGATAGGAAATAAGAAAGTCAAAAAAGTAAACACTAAACAAAAACAAAAGTAAATTATATTAAGGTAACAGGTATGTTATGTTATCCCTCTGTAATAACTTGTAATCATCACATCACTGTTACCTAGTATAGATTGATAAGAAGTGAATAGTCAGTGTATTGTTGGTCTATCGTCCCTCGCAGTCTTTTTCTGTCAGAACCATATGACACAAACACAGATTCAGGAGACTTGTGATGTTTTGTACATAAGAACCAAAAAAATCTAGCTCAGTTTTGCCTGCTGTATATTGAATTGTGCATTTTATGTATGTATTTACAGCGTTGTTGTTTATCCACAGTGGACTCCCAGCATAAGATGACTCTCCAGTGGACTGTGGTGGCTATCTTCCTTTATGTGGAGATAGCTGTCATTCTGATCCTTTGTCTGCCTTTTATATCTGCCAAGAGGTACTGTGGGGAATCATATCCTAGCATTTAACCAGGTTGAAGTGTCAAGCCTTCTCTTGTGACATTTGGCCAAAACTGTAACATTTACAGTCCAATCCCAAATTATTGGCACCTTTGATGTTTTTTTAGCAATATACAGTGGGGCAAAAAAGTATTTAGTCAGCCACCAATTGTGCAAGTTCTCCCACTTAAAAAGATGAGAGAGGCCTGTAATTTTCATCATAGGTACACTTCAACTATGACAGACAAAATGAGAGAGAAAAAATCCAGAAAATCACATTGTGGGATTTTTAATGAATTTATTTGCAAATTATGGTGTAAAACAAGCAGACTTCCAAAGTTGTGGCAAAATGAGGACAACAAAGTCAAGGTATTGGAGTGGCCATCACAAAGCCCTGACCTCAACCCTATAGAACACTTGTGGGCAGAACTGAAAAAGCATGTGCGAGCAAGGAGGCCTACAAACCTGACTCAGTTACACCAGCTCTGTCAGGAGGAATGGGCCAAATTTCACCCAACTAATTGTGGGAAGCTTGTGGAAGGTTATCCGAAACGTTTGACCCAAGTTAAACAATTTAAAGGCAATGCTACCAAATACTAATTGAGTGTATGTGAACTTCTGACACACAGGGAATGTGATGAAAGAAATAAAAGATGAAATAAATCATTCTCTCTACTATTATTCTGACATTTCACATTCTTAAAATAAAGTGGTGATCCTAACTGACCTAAAACAGCAAATTTTTACTAGGATTAAATGTCAGGAATTGTGAAAAACTGAGTTTTGGCTAAGGTGTATGTAAACTTCCGACTTCAACTGTATATACAATTCAAATACTGAGCTATAATGTAGCAAATTGGGTAATTATATTGTTTTATACTAATAAAATTAATCAAAGAAAGACATTTTATTAAACAAATCACCAGTTTTTGTCTCAAAAAGTTAGGGGTCAAAATTATTGATACCCCTAAACATTCTTATAAATAAAGTAGTCAAATGTTGAGTATTTGGTCCCATATTCCTAGCATGCAATGACCACATCAACCTTGTGACTCTACAAACTTGTTGGATGCATTTGCAGTTTGTTTTGGTTGTGTTTCAGATTATTTTGTGCCCAATAGAAATGAAATGGTAAATAATGTATTGTGTCATTTTGCAGTCACTTTTATTGTGAATAGAATGTTTCTAAACACTTCTATATTCATGTGGATGCTACCATGACTATGGAATATCGGGAATATCGGGAATATCGGGAATATCGGGAATCGGGAATATCGGGAATATCGGGAATCGGGAATATCGGGAATCGGGAATATCGGGAATATTGATGAGTGAGAAAGTTACAGAGTATGAAAGATCATCCCCCAAGACATGCTAACCTCTCACCAGGTCAGCATTTCTTGGGGGTGTGATCTTTGACCCTCTGGAACTTATTTACACAGACATATACAAAGAACCAAGTAACTTTGGTACAATCCCTTGTTGTCTATAACTACTCATTCTCTAAGTTTCTAACTCTTACTTGCGCTTTTGCAGATGGCGATCACTGTTCAACCTGAGTATATGGAACTGGTTCGCTCCGTATTGGAACAGGGGATTCTTTACCATGATACTCATCCTCATCATTCTCTTCTGTGGTAAGTCATCATACTTGAAGTATATTGGTTGGGTGTTTGGTATGGCAACACTGAATCTGTTGTAGATAGATAGTCAGAAAGTTTTCCATAATGGCACCTTTTTTTATAGGATTGTGGGTTATTCTCCTTGTTCTATAGTTTCATCTCATGGTCTAGTGACATATTATACACATTACAAGACATACAACTTTTTATTGTTGGACATAAAAGACCAGAAAACCAGCTCCAAGGGATTTTCATTTTGGAAATGTGTTCCAAAGTATTCCCAAGCGTTACAGGGAGATTTACAGTATGTGATCTTATACAAATGTAAACAAGGTCTGAAATTATTATGTTTTTGTCAAATATTACATCTGTCTGGGCTTCATGCAGTCAATTGCAGGCTGGTCCCTGTTACCGTAGCGATGGCCACCTGGTTTATGAGAGTCAAATTGTTTGTAATTATTTTGCGGCCCCCTGACCATCGGCAGCTGAATCTAGTGATGATCCCTGCTGTAATGTGTTATAGTTGCTACACGTCACTGTTACACCTGTTCCCTGTTTCCACCCTAAGATGCTCTGAGAGAGGTGAGAGTACAAATCTGTCGTTCTGCCCCTGAACAGGCAGTTAATCCTAGGCCGTCATTGAAAATAAGAATTTGTTCTTAACTGACTTGCCTCGTTAAATAAAGGTAAAATAAATACAGAAAAAATACACTGTCCCCATGTGAGAACCCTTTGAATAACCTTTTTTTTTTTTAAGAGCGTAGCTATAGACACTAACACAACTGTGCCCTGTACCTCCCTCCTAAGATGCTCTGAGAGAGGTGAGGAAGTACTCCAATGCAGAGCCCATGGGAGAAGCCAAGCTGAACCCCAACCTGTTTGACCACCTCCACATGAAGCTGTTCAGAGCCCAGAGGAACCTCTACATCTCTGGCTTCTCCCTCTTCCTCTGGCTGTGAGTCCTACTTTATATCATCACACAAGAAAGTCAGGTTGGTTTATCATAGATGACATGCAACAACTTCCTGGGGTTAGGGTTGTGGTTGAAGCTAGTTAGGGTTGAACTGGGATGTGACCATTAAGTTAGGGTTATGGTCAGGGTTGCAAAAGGTTTTCCAGAAATCCAGGTGGAGGATTCCTGAATGTTCTGCTCATTCCTTCCTGATTCCACAAATCTTCCAACCGGGATTTCTGGAAAACTAGGGAAAACTAACTTTTTGGGAAAGTTCCCAGAATGTTTTAACCTTAGTTATGGTTGAGGTTAGGGTTAGTTTGGGTTAGTGTGTCACTCATTTATCACTTCTTGCCCCTGTAGTGTGATGCGGCGTGTGGTGACTCTGATAAACCACGTGGCCGTCGCTACGGTAACAGGGACCAGCCTGCAAACCCAGGCGGAGAGCGCCAATCAGGCAGCCAAGAAGTACCAGGAGGACAACCTGCTTCTGAAACAGGTGAACACCAGAGTCAGGAAGAGGGCCTGGAAGGGGCATTATCTGACTTTATATGTACAGTAGAGAGTCATCTCTCCTGGAAGACTTAAAACATAGTTAGAAAAGTTTAGAGTTAAGCTAGCCAAGGAGTTGTGAAGGGTATTTTTGTCAGATGATGTCATTGTTGTGTTTCTTGTTTGTGTGCACTTTATTGCACCATTATGTCACCATGTGATGTACAAAATTGTTTTCCTAACTGACATATAAACCATTAATTCATTCATGAGAACCTTTACCTCACAATAAAATAACTAACAAGAAAGTGCTGTCTGCTCAGGCTCTGCTGGATGAGGAGAAAAACACAACTGCAGGCAAACGGCTACTGAGGAAGGAGGCAGAGAAGTTGATGGAGGAACTGAAGACTGCAGAGGATGGTGGGTAAATCAGGAAGTGAATCAAGAATTAAACTGTTTAATGTTTACTTTGCGTTTTTTTTTTTTTTTAACTGAATTTAAATGGAATTGACCGCCGAACCTGTCTTCAAATCAAGTTGTGTGTCACCTGCTTCATAGACTAACAGTGAAATGCTTACTTACGGGCAGCAGTGGAAAAAGTACTCAATTGTCATACTTGAGTAAAAGGAAAGATATCTTAATAGAAAAAGTAAATGTAAAGTCACCCAGTTGTAACGGCTTTCTTTAGGTGAAGTAGAGGCGGACCAAAATGCAGCGTGGTGGTTATTCATGTTCTTTAATTTATAAAGACACTACACATGAAATAACTAACAAAAACAACAAACGTGAGAAAACCTCAAACAGTCCTATCTGGTGCAGGTACAAAGACAGGAACAATCACCCACAAACACACAGTGAAACCCAGGCTACCTAAATAAGGTTCCCAATCAGAGACAATGACTAACACCTGCCTCTGATTGAAAACCATATCAGGCCAGACATAGAAATAGACAAACAAGACATCCAACATAGAATGCCCACTCAGATCACACCCTGACCAACCAAAACATAGAAACATACAAAGCAAACTATGGTCAGGGTGTGACACCAGTAAAATAGTACTTGAGTAAAACTATTTGGTTTTAAATATACTGAACTATCAAAAGTAAATTGGATTGCTAAAATATACTTAAGTATCCAAAGTCAAAGTCAAATTACACATCATTTTGAATGACTTATATTAAGCAAACCAGATGGTGCCGTTTTCTTTCTTTATTTTTTTTTCAGAAAGCCAGGGGCACACTCCAACACTCAGACATAATTTACAAAAGAAGCATGTCTGTTTAGTGAGTCCACCAGATCAGAGGCATTAGGGATGACATGGGGTTATTCTCTTGATAAGTGTGTAAATTGGACCCTTTTCTTGTCCTGCTAAGCTTTCAAAATGTAACGAGTACTTTTGGGTGCCAGGGAAAATGTATGGAGTAAAAAGTACAATGTATGGAGTAAAAAGTACAAAGGTACCAGTACTGAGTCCATGTGCAGGGGTACGAGGTAATAACTTGGCTATATACACAAGGTACCAGTACTGAGTCGATGTGCAGGGGTACGAGGTAATAACTTGGCTATATACACAAGGTACCAGTACTGAGTCGATGTGCAGGGGTACGAGGTAATAACTCAGCTATATACACAAGGTACCAGTACTGAGTCGATGTGCAGGGGTACGAGGTAATAACTTGGCTATATACACAAGGTACCAGTACTGAGTCGATGTGCAGGGGTACGAGATAATAACTTGGCTATATACACAAGGTACCAGTACTGAGTCGATGTGCAGGGGTACGAGGTAATTGAGGTAGATATGTACATATAGGTAGGGGTCTCGCATAGGGCTGTTGTGATGATTGTATTACCACCACACCAGTGATCTCGAGTCATGAAGGCTGTTAAATTCCACATGACCATTTAGTCACGATAATTAGGTTTCTCCAAGCTCTGATGCTACTGGTGCTCATTAGTAGCCTACCAAACGTGCTAACTGCCTGGTACTCAGCACTCCATTGTCCCTCTAAT
This sequence comes from Oncorhynchus mykiss, assembly GCF_013265735.2. NCBI lineage: Eukaryota > Metazoa > Chordata > Actinopteri > Salmoniformes > Salmonidae > Oncorhynchus > Oncorhynchus mykiss. The sequence goes on from NC_048566.1 coordinate 96,040,304, forward strand.
CACTCTGACATCAATGTAAATGTTTTCAAAATCTAATCAAACACTTCACGAGAGCCCATGAGCTCATGTTGTGCAACATTTCTATAGGCTTTGCAATTGCGTGAGAAAACAGAGTGATGGCCTCTATTAAAAAGAGGAGGATCCTATCAGCTTTCTATAGGCTAGGCCGACTACATTTATTTCTCAACTTTCCTAATACTAAGCACATTGCTTATCTTTTCAACAGGAGTATAGCCTACCTGGCTGACATGAAAATGATCCATGGGAAAAGGGTTCTCCATTTGCTATTTAAATCCAGAGATGACATGTATTTTTCCCCTGCCTCTGTTTCAAGACAGGTGCATGATAATGGCCCATTCTAAAATAAAAACAAATGTCACACATACTATATTATTTAGTATATGTAAAGACAATATTAAATCAAGAATAGTCTGATAGGTGACAATATTAGCCTATCACTTGTGAATTGTATATTAGCACTTCACTTCCCAAAGTGTCTGTCTTCCCCTTTAGCCTGTGGAGAGCCATGTGAGTGAGAGGTCCTTCAGAGCACACAGCACTCAGGGAGAAGGGAACAAAGGACATTTTTTAATGGTACATTATGGACGGAAAAAGGGGATGACGCCAGGAAATTCGAGGCATTATCAAGTGCTTGTCAAATTGTGAATGAGAGACTGATGAAGTTTGTACAACATCCGCAAAAAAACAAACAAAGCAGAGCTTTCAATGCCTTTCAATGCCTTTCAATGCCTTTCAATGCCTTTTTTCAAATCATCAACAGAGTCGCATTATGCAGCCTTACAATGTATTAAACATCTATAACATATATATCTATATATATAGCCCAGCGTTTATAGAACGACTAACGTTACATTAATAACTCTAAATGAAGCATATAGGAGTATCTGTGTCTTTGTCAACCGCTCAACACAGAAAAGCCGCATGTGCAACACTCCCTCAAATCGTTTGGAGAAAATATCCTTTCTATTTTATTCAGTTTTGTTCAATTGTATTCTTCATACTATAAAATATTATAAAATAATACCACAGAATTCTAACTAAATCTTGTCTGCTAAATGAACTAGTGAGGCCCACAGCCGTATAGCATGGACAGATCAGGACCTAAGGACAACTCAGAGTAGGCTATTCTGTTCTTCTAAAACAGACTACCTTTTATTCATATCATGTATCTTTAGACCTGTCTAATTTTTTTTACATTTATTGTGAAGATGGAGGCTGTATCACATGGATTTATTAGACTTTTTTTAAATGTAGATGTTCTACAAGTCTGCATCAGTGGCTTGTAGGCTGTGTGTGTGGAAGCCAGGAGATGCTAAATGTGTTTATGTTAATTAACTGTCAATTACCGTGAGACTGACAGTTATTTGATTGACAATCACCAGGCTGACGAAATTGTGTGACCTAAATAGCCCTAGTCTAACACATCAGAATAATAGCTTAACTTCTGCATATGTATGCTGTTGTATCCAGTTTCAAAGACCGTTGTTATGTATAAAAAAATCTATATGTCAGTATACGTGAGTGAAGTGTGTGTTGTCTGTGCAGCTGTGCGTAAGTCTAATGCTGAGGTGGAGGCCATGAAGAGGCAGGCTAACGGTCTGACAAAGGAGTATGACAGACTCTTGACAAAGCACAACGAACTACAGGTAATACACACACACGCACACACACAGTCTTGTAGAACTAACCTTGTGGGGACACACAATTCAGTCCCATTAAAAATCCTATTTCTCCTAACCCGTACCCTTAACCTAACCCTAACCTTAACCTTAACCCTAACCTTAACCTAACCCTAACCTAACCTTAACCCCAAAACCTTAACTCTAACCCTAGCTCCTATCCCTAACCTTAACCAAAACCTTAAGCCTAATTCTAACCTTAAGCCTAATTCTAACCCTAAACCTAATTCTAACATTAAGCCTAATTCTAACCTTAAGCCTAATTCTAACCCTAAACCTAATTCTAACCCTAAACCTAATTCTAACCTTAAGCCTAATTCTAACCCTAAACCTAATTCTAACCCTAAACCTAATTCTAACATTAAGCCTAATTCTAACCTTAAGCCTAATTCTAACCCTAAACCTAATTCTAACCCTAAACCTAATTCTAACCTTAAGCCTAATTCTAACCCTAAACCTAATTCTAACCCTAAACCTAATTCTAACATTAAGCCTAATTCTAACCTTAAACCTAATTCTAACCCTAAACCTAATTCTAACCTTAAGCCTAATTCTAACCTTAACACTATTTCTAACCGTAACCCTAAACCTCCTTCTGGGGACCAATAAAATATCCCCAGTTGGTAAAATGTTTGTTCATTTACTATTCTTGTGGGGACTTCTGGTCCACACACACAAAACACTCACGCACACACACACACATATGTCAATGCATCATGGTAGGCATATTTGTGATTGGTTTTCAATTCATTTGACCCTAATCTACCCCCAATAAATGAATCACAAATAACTTTTCACCAACATTGGTAGGACTGATTTCACCACTTGACTGTCTATTTTTATTGACATTTATTCATTTATACTGTATTCTGTTTATGACTATTTGAAACGCAGAATCTTCAGGCTGGAGCTGGAGACAAGAAGGAGCAATAAGGACTAGATCCAAATCGTTGATCCAGATGACTAGTGTCAAAGACAGAAGGTAGCCAGCCACAGCTGTTATGACTTCACATGGAGACCAGCTTTTCAGCCGAGCAACTCTTCATTCATCTTTGTCTTATGTATACTGTACTGTGCATGGGAAAAGGTGCAGTTATTCAACACTTGTTATTCAATGTTTCCACATTGTATTTGTATTGTAACTAAGATAGGGAGCTAAAATTGCGTCATGTTTGAAGAAGGAACCGAGGATTTTTGCGTCTGTAAACGTATAGTCTTAAAATTCCTTCTCTGGAGCTTGTGTAATGTCCTTGGTTAATTGCTTTGCCGTTTTAAGTCATAGTACAGAGTACATTAGTACTTTAAAAGTATAATACTTGTGTCGTATATACTCAAAGTACATTATGCTAATATGCAGAGCTTTCGGCTTATGAAATGCAACATCCTGTTTTACATCTGTATCCAGGGGGCAAAATGGGTTGAAATGATGTCACAGTTTACAAGCAGAACTGGTTACGTGGAGGGTATACCCTCAGATCAACTGTGAATATGTTTTTGCTGTGTACCATGAAGTGGCATGATCCTCTTGTGTTCAATGATTAAAATACAAACATTTGAACAAATCTGACACTTGAGGCATTATGTACAGTATAAGGAAAGCACAAACTGAAGAGGTAATGTAGGTGAGATGTGGGAAGACAGGACAGGTATTGTAGATGAGATGTGGGAAGACAGGACAGGTAATGTAGATGAGATGTGGGAAGACAGGACAGGTATTGTAGATGAGGTGTGGGAAGACAGGACAGGTAATGTAGATGAGATGTGGGAAGACAGGACAGGTATTGTAGATGAGGTGTGGGAAGACAGGACGGATATTGTAGATGAGATGTGGGAAGACAGGACAGGTATTGTAGGTGAGATGTGGGAAGACAGGACAGGTATTGTAGGTGAGATGTGGGAAGACAGGACAGGTAATGTAGAAAGACAGGACAGGTAATGTAGATGAGATGTGGGAAGACAGGACAGGTAATGTAGAAAGACAGGACAGGTAATGTAGATGAGATGTGGGAAGACAGGACAGGTATTGTAGGTGAGATGTGGGAAGACAGGACAGGTAATGTAGAAAGACAGGACAGGTAATGTAGATGAGATGTGGGAAGACAGAACAGGTATTGTAGATGAGATGTAGGAAGACAGGACAGGTAATGTAGAAAGACAGGACAGGAAATGTAGATGAGATGTGGGAAGACAGGACAGGTATTGTAGATGAGATGTGGGAAGACAGGACAGGTAATGTAGAAAGACAGGACAGGTAATGTAGATGAGATGTGGGAAGACAGGACAGGTAATGTAGAAAGACAGGACAGGTATTGTAGATGAGATGTGGGAAGACAGGACAGGTAATGTAGATGAGATGTGGGAAGACAAAACAGGTATTGTAGATGAGATGTGGGAAGACAGGACAGGTAATGTAGAAAGACAGGACAGGTAATGTAGATGAGATGTGGGAAGACAGGACAGGTATTGTAGGTGAGATGTGGGAAGACAGGACATGTAATGTAGAAAGACAGGACAGGTAATGTAGATGAGATGTGGGAAGACAGAACAGGTATTGTAGATGAGATGTGGGAAGACAGGACAGGTATTGTAGATGAGATGTGGTAAGACAGGACAGGTAATGTAGAAAGACAGGACAGGTATTGTAGATGAGATATGGGAAGACAGGACAGGTAATGTAGAAAGACAGGACAGGTAATGTAGATGAGATGTGGGAAGACAGGACAGGTATTGTAGATGAGATGTGGGAAGACAGGACAGGTAATGTAGAAAGACAGGACAGGTAATGTAGATGAGATGTGGGAAGACAGGACAGGTAATGTAGAAAGACAGGACAGGTATTGTAGATGAGATGTGGGAAGACAGGACAGGTAATGTAGGAAGACAGGACAGGTAATGTAGATGAGATGTGGGAAGACAGGACAGGTAATGTAGAAAGACAGAACAGGTATTGTAGATGAGATGTGGGAAGACAGGACAGGTAATGTAGGACGAACACTAGTCACTCTTTTGTTTATTTGAAATACCAACTTTTCAAATACTCAAGGTAGTCAAATATAGGCAATTGTTTATTTAAAATATAAAACTAAAGACAATTGTTTATTTTGATATTCAAACACAAGTCTCAGAAAACAATGAATTCTTGAAAGTATTTGAATATATGAAAGTTATTTGAAAACAAAAAAAAAAAAAAAAATTTTAAGGTCTGACATATTTTATGAAGAACCAAAAACTACAACAGTTAGTTGAATTAGATCATTAGGAGATGAACTGGAGAAAAATACATTTTAAGATTCTAAAACATTAACATGTATCGATCTAAATAATGGAAGTAATGTAAACCAAACCAAAGGTATTTAGCTAGATCTAGGTATTTAGCTAGATCTAGGTATTTAGCTAGATCTAGGTATTTAGCTAGATCTAGGTATTTAGCTAGATCTAGGTATTTCGCTAGATCTAGGTATTTCGCTAGATCTAGGTATTTCGCTAGATCTAGGTATTTCGCTAGATCTAGGTATTTCGCTAGATCTAGGTATTTAGCTAGATCTAGGCATTTTTTCTATAAAGGACATGGACTCAACTTCTCAACATCAGAGTAGAAAAACTTTTTCATTTTCAAAATAACTCTTAATATATTTTCATAATGAGTGACATAAGGTAATGCAGTAACACTTGACATCAAGTTCTTATAAACATGTAGTAACTTTGTGATCATTACAACGATAGCAACATGGTTGATAGGATAGGATAGGACTTTAGAGATAATGGAGTTTATTACACAAATGGAATAAGGAACAGTCACGATTGCTTTTGTGTACAGTAGTTACAAAACCACTCAGCTCATTGCTATGCAATTTAAATGTGATTACCAAAGTATTACGCATCATGCTAATAAAATAATGACAGTGTTGTTACACAGGCTCAATAACAGTTTAATATTACTGAGAAAGCTAACAACAACTGTTGAATTATGGCTATTAAGTGTAAGGGGACTAAATATCCCAAAACTGCCTTCTTGAAATCAATGACAGCCAAATAGTTGGAAAATCATGTTCATTTGTATTCTAAGTAAACTAACCCTTTAAAAGATAGTACAGTGTGTGTTTTGAAACAAGAACATTGACATGGACAAAGAGGTTTAAATGTGTTTTTTTTTTTTTGCTAAGCATCCAACTTTCTGTTTGCAGTTTTTACAAATGGCTTTTAATTACTCTGCAGTATTTTCAGGTGTCATAATATGAACTGCAACTTTCAACCTTATCAGTGGCATGTTGAAAGAGCCATGCAGTAATTCGTTGTCATAACCTATTCATATTTATCTGTACAAAATATTGTTGGTTGGTTGGTTTGACTTTGTACACCTGTGGTACAAAGTCTGTGCTATGTACACCTGTGGTATGTTCAGGAGAATGGACATTTACAGAATTTTCCGATAGAAATGTATTGTGTAGATCAAATATGACTGTCAGATAGATTGGAATAGAATAGGAGATTGAGTTTGCTCTATTCATTCTATTTCTATCTGCAACATGCAGTTCCTGATACAGCCCTGCCTTTAGTTGAAGGCAACCAATCCAATAGTTTCTGTTCCAGACACAACCCTCCCTTCAGTCAACGGCAGCCAATCCAATAATTTTTTGAAAAGTTGTCACTTCCAGAGATCTGTATTCAAATATATTTGTTGAAGTAGTAATTTTGGGGGGGATTTGTATTCAAATAGTCACCTCCAAAGTAACAATTTATCCCCCCCTCCCCCTAAAAAGAGATACTTTCCGCGAAGCATGTTAAGAACGGCAGTTATCCCAGGTCTACAATCAGATAGGGTAATAATACAGTGAGGTATTGGTGTGCTTTCTGGCCAACTCCTATGATCGTTGTGGTAAACAGATCTGGGGCAGGCTAGAATCAAGTTAAGGTATGGACTTAAAATGTAACTTTTGTGCGTGAGGTCATTGCATTTTATCTGGTCATTGCACACCTGAAGTGATCAGTCTATGTATGGAACTAAAGTATGGTACTAATGTATGGAACTAATGTATGGAACTAATGTATGGAACTAATGTATGGAACTAAAGTATGGAACTAGTGTATGGAACTAATGTATGGAACTAATGTATGGAACTAAAGTATGGAACTAGTGTATGGAACTAATGTATGGAACTAATGTATGGAACTAAAGTATGGAACTAGTGTATGGAACTAAAGTATGGAACTAGTGTATGGAACTAGTGTATGGAACTAATGTATGGAACTAATGTATGGTACTAATGTATGGAACTAATGTATGGTACTAATGTATGGAACTAATGTATGGTACTAATGTATGGAACTAAAGTATGGTACTAATGTATGGAACTAATCTATGGAACTAATCTATGGAACTAATGTATGGTACTAATGTATGGAACTAAAGTATGGTACTAATGTATGAAACTAATCTATGGAACTAAAGTATGGTACTAATGTATGGAACTAAAGTATGGTACTAATGTATGGAACTAATCTATGGAACTAAAGTATGGTACTAAAGTATGGTACTAATGTATGGAACTAATCTATGGAACTAAAGTATGGTACTAATGTATGGAACTAATGTATGGAACTAATGTATGGAACTAAAGTATGGTACTAATGTATGGAACTAATGTATGGAACTAATGTATGGAACTAAAGTATGGAACTAGTGTATGGAACTAATGTATGGTACTAATGTATGAACTAAAGTATGGAACTAATGTATGGTACTAATGTATGGAACTAAAGTATGGTACTAATGTATGGAACTAATCTATGGAACTAAAGTATGGTACTAATGTATGGAACTAATGTATGGAACTAATGTATGGAACTAAAGTATGGAACTAGTGTATGGAACTAATGTATGGAACTAATCTATGGAACTAATGTATGGAACTAAAGTATGGAACTAGTGTATGGAACTAATGTATGGAACTAAAGTATGGTACTAAAGTATGGAACTAAAGTATGGTACTAAAGTATGGAACTAATCTATGGAACTAATGTATGGAACTAATGTATGGAACTAATCTATGGAAATCATCTATGGAACTAAAGTAAGGAACTAAAGTATGGAACTAATGTATGGAACTAATCTATGGAACTAATCTACGGTACTAAAGTATGGAACTAATCTATGGAACTAAAGTATGGAACTAATCTATGGAACTAAAGTATGGAACTAAAGTATGGAACTAATTTATGGTACTAAAGTATGGAACTAAAGTATGGAACTAATCTACGGTACTAAAGTATGGAACTAATCTATGGAACTAAAGTTTGGAACTAATGTATGGAACTAAAGTATGGAAGCCGAACTGGAACTGTTCTCACAAATTTTTACATTCAATAAATAGAAAATACTAGATAATACTGACACAGTCATGTTGTTCAGATTTTAAACCAAAGCCAAGAAATGAAAAACAGGACCAACCCGTAGATCCCATTTAAAATACAGACATAAAACAACAATTTCTACATAAACCATTAACAAACTAAAAACAACATTCTTTTATACAAAACAAAACTGGTTAAATTTAAGTACAGTGGCTTGCAAAAATATTCACCCCCCTTGGCATTTTTCCTATTTTGTTGCCTTTCAACCTGGAATTAAAATTAATTTTATGGGGTTTGTATCATTTGATTTACACAACATGCCTATCACTTTGAAGATGCAAAATATTTGTTATTGTGAGACAAACAAAAAATAAGACAAAAAAAATTAAAACTTGAGCGTGCATTACTATTCACCCCCCAAAGTCAATACTTTGCAGAGCCATCTTTTGCAGCAATTACAGCTGCAAGTCTCTTGGGGTATGTCTCTATAAGCTTGGCACATCTAGCCACTGGGATTTTTGCCCATTCTTCAAGGCAAAACTGCTCCAGCTCCTTCAAGTTGGATGGGTTCCGCAGGTGTACAGCAATCTTTAAGTCATACCACAGATTCTCAATTGTATTGAGGTCTGGGCTTTGACTAGGCCATTCCAATACATTTAAAATGTTTCCCCTTAAACCACTCGAGTGTTGCTTTAGCAGTATGCTTAGGGTCATTGGAAGGTGAACCTCCGTCCCAGTCTCAAAGCTCTGGAAGACTGAAACAGGTTTCCCTTGAGAATTTCCCTGTATTTAGCGCCATCCATCTCTCCTTCAATTTTGACCAATTTCCTAGTCCCTGCTGATGAAAAACATCGCCACAGCATGATGCCTCCACCACCATGCTTCACTGTGGGGATGGTGTTCTCGGGGTGATGTGAGGTGTTGGGTTTGCGCCAGACATAGCGTTTTCCTTGATGGCCAAAAAGCTTCATTTTAGTCTCCATTTGTTTTTTGGAGTTTCCCACATGCCTTTTGGCAAACACCAAACATGTTTTATTATTTTTTTTCTTTAAGCAATGGCTTTTTTTTCTGGCCACTCTTCCGTAAAGCCCAGCTCTGTGGAGTGTACGGCATAAAGTGGTCCTATGGACAGATACTCCAAATCTCCGCTGTGGAGCTTTGCAGCTCCTTCGGGGTTATCTTTGGTCTCTTTGTTGCCTCTCTGATTAATGCCCTCCTTGCCTGGTCAGTGAGTTTTGGTGGGCGGCCCTCTCTTGGCAGGTTCTTTCCATTTTATAATCATGGATTTTATAGTGCTCCGTGGGATGTTCAAAGTTTGATCTTTTTTTATAACCCAACCCTGATCTGTACTTCTCCACAACTTTGTCCCTGACCTGTTTGGAGAGTTCCTTGGTCTTCATGGTGCTGCTTGCTTGATGATGCCACTTGCTTAGTGGTGTTGCAGACTCTGGGGCCTTTCAGAACAGGTGTATATATACTGAGATCATATGACAGATCACCTGTGTGCAATCGAACTAATTATGTGACTTCTGAGGGTAATTGGTTGCACCAGATCTTATTTAGGGGCTTCATAGCAAAGGGGGTGAATACATATGTACGCATCACTATTACATTTTTTTCTTTTTTCTTTTTTTAAATAACTTATTTTTTTCATTTCACTTCACCAATTTGGACTATTTTGTGTATGTCCATTAACATTTAACACTCCAAATAAAAATCAATTAAATTTAAATTACAGGTTGCAATGCAACAAAATAGGAAAAACGCCAAGAGGGGATGAATAAGGCACTGTAGTAAAACACAAATGTTGACATTCAAGAAATGCATTTTTGTTCCATACAGTCATGAGTCTACACACCGCAAGCAGTCTTCTTTTGCTGCCTAAAAATACAAAACAAAATGGATGAAATCAGATGGTTTCCCCCTATCGATCTACACAACCTACTTCAAATTTATAAGTGAAATAAATATTACAAATTTATTTTCCAAATGACTAAGAAATATAAAATTAGGATGTTGTGATTTAAAAAAAAAAATAAGATTCTACCAACCTTCCAAACTCTTAGGGCAACATTTATCTATTGTTGTTGTAAAAATGGCTCAAGCTCAGTAAATATTTACACTGAACATGTTTCATGATCTGAAATAAAAGATCTAAGAAATGTTCCATATGCACAAAAAAGTGTATTTCTCTCAAATGTTGAGCAAAAATTTGTTTACATCCCTGTTAGTGAGCATTTCTCCTTTGCCATGATAATCCATCCACCTCACAGGTGTGGCCTACCAAGAAGCTGATTAAACAGCATGATACACAGATGCTGGGGACAATAAAAGGCCACTCAAAAATGTGTCACACAACAAGATGCCACAGATGTCTCAAGTTGAGGGAGCGTGCAATTGGCATGCTTTCTGAAGGAATGTCCACCAGAATTTGTTGCCAGAGGTGAATGTTGTTTTAGAGAAGTTGGCAGTACAAGCACAGACCACGTGTATGGCGTCGTGTGGGCAAGCGGTTTTCTGATGCCAACATTGTGAACAAAGTGCCCATTGGTGCCGGTGTGGTTATGGTATGGGCAGGCATAAACCACGGACAAACAACACAATTGCAGTGACAACATCCTGAGGCCCATTGTCGTGCCATTCGTCCGCCGCCATCACCTCATGTTTCAGCATGATAATGCACGGCCCCATCTTGCAAGGACATGTACACAATTCCTGGAAGCTGAAAATGGCCCAGTTCTTCTATGGCCTGCATACTCAGACATGTAACCCATTGAGCATGTTTGGGATGCTCTGGTTCCCGCCAATATCCAGGAACTTCGCACAGCCATCGAAGAGGAGTGGGAATGATTAACTATATGCGAAGGAGATGTGTCTAGCTGCATGAGGCAAATGGTGGTCACACCAGATACTGTTTTTCTGATCCACGCCCCTTTTTTAAAAGGTATCTGTGATCAACAGATTCAGTTCTGTATTCCCAGTCATGTGAAATCCATAGATTAGGGTCTAATTCATTACAATTTCCTCATATGAACTTTAACTCAGTAAAATCTTTGAAATAACTTTTGTTCACTTTTTTGGAAATATGGAGTTGTATAGATCTGGAGGAAAAATATCTAATGTAATCCCTTTTTAGATAAAAAGTGTAATGTAGCAAAATGTGAATACTCTGCAAGGGGTGTGTATACTTTCACTAGGTACTGTATAAACAAAAAAACATCAATTTATTTTCACATCATCTACAGGAGTACAGTACAAATATACTTTATGCTCTTCTCTCCTCGCTAAATCACTTGTATTCAGGGTGGAAAAATACCGTAAAAGGAGATGTCAGGGCATGTATTGGGTCAGTGGAGCAGGTACACAATGGTATGGAGTACCAGCGCAGGGTACTGACACCTTTCACAAAAAATATTTGTTGAATATTCACCCCAAAAATAATTAACACTGGTACTGTCGAAAATGATTAGCGTTGTAGTGAACGGTGACAAGGAAAACATGGGCTTCTTAGACTGTTGGCTAACTTGCTAAACACAGTCTACTCCGACAGGGTTAACCCACTTGGGGGAGATCACAACTAGCTTTATGAGGGCAAAAGTTGCTCCCCCCGACACCTGTTTCATTCTGTCTTGGAGTCGAGCTATGTTGAGATATTGAGGACCATCAAAGCCGTGTCTCCCTGTCAGGGTTACAGTCCAGCGCTCTTACAAACTGGTCAGAGTGGATAGAGTTGTTGCTTTCCTCTTTCCTGAGAGACTCGAACTCCATCTCTACATTCCCATTGGTCAATGCTATTTTCTCTTCCTGCTTGACGTGCCTCCTGAGTAGAGCGAAGCCCAGTATACACAGGAAGAAAGAGACAGTCCTTAGGCCCATAGTCAGACCTAGGTATACTACCCTAGAACAGAACAGAGGAGAGATTAAGGTTAGGGTTAGGGTCAGAGTTAGGGATAGGTTCAGAGTTAGGGATAGGGAAAGCCAGTATTCACAGGAAGCAAGAGATAGTAGCCTAGCGGTTAAGAGTTTTGGGCCTGTAACCGAAAGGTCCCTGGTTCGAATCCCTGCACAGTCAATGTGGAAAGATCTGCTGTTCTGCCCTTGAGCAAGGCAGTTAACCAACAAGAACTTCTCCTCGGGCGCTGATGACGTAGTTTAGGCAGCCCCCTGCATCTCTCGGAATCAGAGGGGTGGGTTAAACGTGGAAAAAACATGTCGGTTGAATGCATTCATTTGTACAGCTGACTACAGTCGGTATCCCCTTTCCAGTCCTTAGGACCCGAGTCAGACCCAGGTATACTATCCTAGAACAGATCCAAGGAGAGAGTGAATCGGGGCGGCAGGTAGCGTTGGACTAGTAACCTAAAGGTTGGAAGATGGAATCCCCAAGCTGACAAGGTAAAAATCTGTCGTTCTGCCCCTGAACAAGGAAGTTAACCCACTGTTCCTAGGCCGTCATTGAAAATAATAATTTGTTCTTAACTGACTTGTCTGGTTAACAAATAAAAATCCTCAGAACAAACTAAAATAGGTTACACTTAACATGAAAGCGTTTGAAGTAGACTATTGTAAAGTAACACCTTACAATTAGTGTACATTAATGTTAACTGTTGCCCTAAAATAGAGCAGAGAGCACGAATACTAAAAACATGGCACGGTAAAACAAGAAAAGAAGTATTTATAGCCTACATCATCATTCCGTTTAATTAAATTGTTTCATTTATCTTAATTTGGTTCCTCTGTAAGTGCTCTCACAGTTCACGGTTGTGTGGTTGTTGCTGACGATAATTAGTAAAAGTTGATCATATATATATATATATATATATGGGGCGGCAGGGTATCCTAGTGGTTAGACTAGGAACCAAAAGGTTGCAAGTTCAAATCCCCGAGCTGACAAAGTACAAATCTGTCGTTCTGCCCCTGAACATGCAGTTAACCCACTGTTCCTAGGCCGTCATTGAAAATAAGAATTTGTTCTTAACTGACTTGCCTAGTTAAGTAAAGGTAAAAAATATATATATATACACACACAGTCATAACAGTTTGAACCGACACATGGCGTAATACTTGGCCTTGTATTAGTACAGTTCTGTGGTTAGTGCAGGCAATAGAACAGGCTATAGCCAACCATTGTACACTAATCTCTCTATTATAATTCTATGTACACTAATCTCTCTATTATAATTCTCTCTATTATAATTCTATGTACACTATATCTTCAGACATTACCATGAGCTGAAGAAATGAATGTGGCAATTTTCTGAATTAATCAAACCACAGTTTAATTTATTTCATGCTCTCCAAACCTGTTTATGATTCATAAGTACTTTCCTAACCCTAAAATCGGAGAATTTTTCTAAAAATTGGTTCTGAAACGGAGAAGAATATGCATATATTTAGATGCCTTTCTTTCATTGGTCGAACGAAATCGAACTACAAAGGTGTATTTAAAGGGATGGCCTTGAGATAAATGGACTGAAAATCCTATTGAATGAAAGCCGCAAGAGATAATCTGTTGGCCATCAAGTGGGAGGGTTTTATGTTTTGATCGCTGGAGAAAAATGTAAAACCAGTCATATGGTATCAAACTGAAACATATCAACATCCCACTGGGCACACACTGGTTGAATCAACGATGTTTCAACCTCATTTCAATTCAATTACGTTGAACCAACGTGGAATTATATATTGAATCATTTTTTTTTCACAGTCAAATTTATAAAATACTGTCTTTATAACCTGCTAGAATGACATTCGGAGAGCCAAGCTATAGACTTCTTTAGCCATGCGTAAGAGACAGTACAGTGCCAAACTTACTGAGTTGATTCATGATTTGAATTATATGCATAGACTTTTAACTGAGGAAGAAGTCTGGGTACAAAAGCATTTCTGTGGAACCCAGCAGAACGGTATCCTAGTGGCGTCCCTTAGTCAGACTAAAAGGGAGATTGGCAGTCGTCATGCTATCAAACTTCGGTTATTGCCATAAATGATTATGCATAGGTTAATAACGCATTACTAACACTTGTCATCTTCTTTTGTTTTCTTGTTCTTTTCAAGTCCCTCACTCTCTTAGGAGCCTGAGGGAGGAAGTCAAACGCTCCAAATCCAACTCCAACGATCAGTAGTTCAATGGGACGGGTAATGGCAGGTAAGAGGGGGGTGGGCTGGGGGGTAGAGTGTTCTTAGTGTGATTATAAATTCAGACCAGGGCCTTATGCCATGGAAGCAGATTACATAATCAGAGCCCATAAGTCTTGCAGGTGTGAACATACAAATTAATTGTGAGAATATTAAATCATGTTGTTTTCTTTTCTGTTCATTTATAAAGTCATTTCAAAGTTTGTATAATGTTGAACAGTATGGATTTGGATTCTAGCTTGAAATAGGCCTAGTGGTTAGAGCGTTGGGCCAGTAACCAAAAGGTTGCTAGATCAAATCCACAAACTGACAATGTAAAAATCTGTCCTTCTGCCCTTGAACAAGGCAGTTATCCCACTGTTCCCAAGGATGGCTGCCATTGTAAATACGAGTTTCTTCTTTAACTGACTTGCCTAGGTAAATAAAGTTTGAATTATAAAAAATGTAATGAGAGATGTGGAACTGAACTCAAGATAAGGTCAACAGATGAAGAGAGAAGCCACTGCTGGGAGGGGGGGCACAGGGGCCCACCCTGCACACCATCTGATTATAGTCCTATTTCCACACCCATGAGGGTCCTAGACTTAGTCGTGGCCATGACAATACCAGTAAGAGGAACCTGCTAGGAGAAGTCTCCGCCTAGTTGGGAGGTATAAAGATGTGTTGATGGGGTCTTTGTAGCTGTATGTCCCAGTGGGTGAATACACTTGGTTAGAGGTTTTCCTTTCCTGTTTCAGTTTTTACTCTGTTTGTTTAGAACCTAGCAACACTGTCGGTAGCCACCGTCAGTTATACCCACAAACATTTACAACTGTCACTGACTTTAGTGTTAGTTTCCTCACATTTATAACTGTCACTTTAGTGTTAGTTTCCTTACATTCTGTCTCTTTAGTGTTAGTTTCTTTACATTTATAACTGTCTCTTTAGTGTTAGTTTCCTTACATTTATAACTGTCTCTTTAGTGTTAAGTTTCTTTACATTTATAACTGTCTCTTTAGTGTTAGTTTCCTTACATTCTGTCTCTTTAGTGTTAGTTTCCTTACATTTATAACTGTCACTTTAGTGTTAGTTTCCTTACATTTAAAACTGTCTCTTTAGTGTTAGTTTCCTTACATTTATAACTGTCTCTTTAGTGTTAGTTTCCTTACATTCTGTCTCTTTAGTGTTAGTTTCCTTACATTTATAACTGTCTCTTTAGTGTTAGTTTCCTTACATTCTGTCTCTTTAGTGTTAGTTTCCTTACATTTATAACTGTCTCTTTAGTGTTAGTTTCCTTACATTTATAACTGTCTCTTTAGTGTTAGTTTCCTTACATTTATAACTGTCTCTTTAGTGTTAGTTTCCTTACATTCTGTCTCTTTAGTGTTAGTTTCCTTACATTTATAACTGTCTCTTTAGTGTTAGTTTCCTTACATTCTGTCTCTTTAGTGTTAGTTTCCTTACATTCTGTCTCTTTAGTGTTAGTTTCCTTACATTTATAACTGTCTCTTTAGTGTTAGTTTCCTTACATTCTGTCTCTTTAGTGTTAGTTTCCTTACATTCTGTCTCTTTAGTGTTAGTTTCCTTACATTCTGTCTCTTTAGTGTTAGTTTCCTTACATTCTGTCACTTTAGTGTTAGTTTCCTTACATTTATAACTGTCACTTTAGTGTTAGTTTCCTTACATTCTGTCTCTTTAGTGTTAGTTTCCTTACATTCTGTCACTTTAGTGTTAGTTTCCTTACATTTATAACTGTCTCTTTAGTGTTAGTTTCCTTACATTCTGTCTCTTTAGTGTTAGTTTCCTTACATTCTGTCTCTTTAGTGTTAGTTTCCTTACATTTATAACTGTCACTTTAGTGTTAGTTTCCTTACATTCTGTCTCTTTAGTGTTAGTTTCCTTACATTTATAACTGTCACTTTAGTGTTAGTTTCCTTACATTCTGTCACTTTAGTGTTAGTTTCCTTACATTCTGTCTCTTTAGTGTTAGTTTCCTTACATTCTGTCTCTTTAGTGTTAGTTTCCTTACATTCTGTCTCTTTAGTGTTAGTTTCCTTACATTTATAACTGTCACTTTAGTGTTAGTTTCCTTACATTCTGTCTCTTTAGTGTTAGTTTCCTTACATTTATAACTGTCACTTTAGTGTTAGTTTCCTTACATTTATAACTGTCACTTTAGTGTTAGTTTCCTTACATTTTGCATCACTCCATTACATCGTTAGTTTACCTCTCTTTCCTCTCTCACGTTTGTGTGGTTGTCCCTGAAGGATCGCTAACAACAGTGGGTTATGTCAGGCTAACGTATTATAAATTGCGCAATAATTTGGGACATGTAGCCTATTGGAATCACTTTGAAACGCAGATCATACGGAGCAGTTACGACGACTGGACTGTTATGACAGTTCTATGATTAATGATGATCATCAGGGTAGATTTGTAGGACTTACTGATCAACCCTTATTGTACACGTTTGTCAACAACTCGTTTTTCATAGATTAAACAATTCAACACGGCAACTTTCAGGAAGAATCAAATCACTACATTTTTTTATTCACCAATATATTTTGCGCGCAAAGGCTCTCCAAACCTGTTTTTTTATTCATAAATACTTTGCTAACCCTAAATAATACACAAGATCAGAGTATTTTTAAATCTACCAAGTGGTGCTGACAAGGACATTAATATTCTTGTATTTACATGGCTTTCTTTCATTGATTCCTAATATTCTGAACCCTTTTCTCCATATATTCTAGTGAGTCTGTCGAGGAATTTCTCATTAAAAAAAGGTACACCGAATTTAAAGGGATGGATTTAGATAAAAATGTACTAAAAAAAACATATTGAATGAAAACTTGACGAGAAAAATCTGTTGGCCAGCAAGGGGGAGGGTTTTCAGCTGTTGAATTACATTTATTCAGCGTGTGCAAGGGAACCACGCCTGCAAAGCCAGTACGCACCGCATAAGGTAAGTCTAAATACCAACTACAGAGAAGTGAATAGTGGAAGGCATAGTTTCCTAAGTCTGAATTGACCACCTAGGTGTTTTACCTGTAGGCTGTTGTGTTGTAGATTCTACACGCTCCTCTTCTTCCGCATTTTGTGTTTCCCCACTTTAAACAGGTAGTGTCTATGACGGCTCCGAAGTAGATAGGTGCAGGGATGCCAGCTAAAATCAATCAATCAATCAATCAATCATTGACTAACTCAATCAATCAGTCAACCGAGGACATAAGTAATACTCACCCAGGGTCCGGGTGGCCAACGTGTGGACTCCAAGAGCAAGGGATTTAAACTCAGGCTTAATGCACCTGTAAGAAGATTATTAGGGAGTTAAGGGAAGTCCTTTTAGGCCAACTAAACTTAATCCTAACTGTTGTGATTAACTTGAACTTGAGTGACTTCAAAGCATGATTTTTACAAAACGGTTTCCCCAAGTTGAACATGTTAGGTAGGATACAACCCATTTTGTATCATTGAAAGCATTGTAGCATTTCTCCAGTCCATCCACTAGATGGCCTCACTGACCTGATGAGAAGCATGAAGCCTGGCGTTCCCCCCAGAGAGATGATGAAGGAAGTGATGACAGACAAGAAGAGGAAGTAGGGGAACATTGTGTCACAGCTGTCTCTGATTGGACAGTGACCCAGGGAGGCAGTCAGGTTACTGGGCTGAGAACCTGCCCCTGTCACCGCCACACACCTGCACTGGTGAAACACCTGGAGGAGAGGACATGGGGAGGGATCACTGAGTAAAACATTACAATAATATGGGAGTCTGGACTAGCGGTCTGGGGAGTCTGGACTAGCGGTCTGGGGAGTCTGGACTAGTGGTCTGGGGAGTCTGGACTAGCGGTCTAGGGAGTCTGAACTAGCGGTCTGGGGAGTCTGGACTAGCGGTCTGGGGAGTCTGAACTAGCGGTCTGGGGAGTCTGGACTAGTGGTCTGGGGAGTCTGAACTAGCGGTCTGGGGAGTCTGGACTAGCGGTCTGGGGAGTCTGGACTAGTGGTCTGGGGAGTCTGAACTAGCGGTCTGGGGAGTCTGGACTAGCGGTCTGGGGAGTCTGGACTAGCGGTCTGGAGAGTCTGGACTAGCGGTCTGGGGAGTCTGGACTAGAGGTCTGGGGAGTCTGGACTAGAGGTCTGGGGAGTCCGGACTAGCGGTCTGGGGAGTCTGGACTAGCGGTCTGGGGAGTCTGGACTAGAGGTCTGGGGAGTCTGGACTAGCGGTCTGGAGAGTCTGGACTAGCGGTCTGGAGAGTCTGGACTAGAGGTCTGGGGAGTCTGAACTAGCGGTCTGGAGAGTCTGGACTAGCGGTCTGGGGAGTCTGGACTAGTGGTCTGGAGAATCTGGACTAGCGGTCTGGGGAGTCTGGACTAGCGGTCTGGGGAGTCTGGACTAGCGGTCTGGGGAGTCTGGACTAGTGGTCTGGAGAGTCTGCATAAGGTAAGTAAGTCTAAGGAGTCTGGACAATTTTTTTACCTTTATTTAACTAGGCAAGTCAGTTAAGAACAAATTCTTATTTTCAATGACGGCCTAGGAACAGTGGGTTAACTGCCTGTTCAGGGGCAGAACGACAGATTTGTACCTTGTCAGCTCGGGGGTTTGAACTTGCAACCTTCCGGTTACTAGTCCAACGCTCTATCTAACAACTAGGCTACCCTGCCGCCCCGACTAGTGGCGAGTACTACCTACTCTAGTCTACATAAGGCCCATAGAGGCAGGAGTTCAATATATTTGTCTCCACCTGATGACTTCACATACACTGAGTATACCAAACATTAAGAACACCTTCCTAATATTGAGTTGCACCCCTCTCTTTTGCCCTCGGAACAGACTCAATTCATTGGGGCATTGAATCTACAAGGTGTCGAAAGTGTTGCTGGCTTAAGTGACGCTGGCTCACGTTGACTCCAATGCTTCCCACAGTTGTGTCAAGTTGGCTGGACGTCCTTTGGGTGGTGGACCATTCTTGATCCACACAGGGTAAACTGTTGAGCGTGGAAAAACCCAGCAGCGTTGCAGTTCTTGACACAAACCGGTGGTCTTGTCCATTCACTCTCTGAATGGCACACAATCCATAGGTCTCAATCATCTGAAGGCTTAATAGTCCATCTTCAACCCGTCTCCTCCTCTTCATCTACTCTGATTTAAAGTGGATTTAACGAGTGACATCAGTAAGAGATAATAGCTTCCCACTGGATCCACCTGGTCAGTCTACGTCATGGAAAGAGCCGTTCTTAATGTTTTGTATAGTCCGTGTATAGGCCCAAGGGGAACGCTAGGATATCATCTCACCGTGTTTTTGCCTGCTCCGGTAGAGGATGTACAGCCAGCCAAACAGGGGGACACGTAAGTGATCCCGTTCTCTCCACAGACAGGGTCCCAGTCACTCCCGGAGCACAGGCAACCGGAGTTACACTCAGAGAACAGAGATGGCTGCTGGTACGACAAACCCTCCACCCTGGACAAACACAGAGACGGATGCAAAAACGACTGAAAAGGTACGGTGTGTATTAGATTCTAGAAAGATCTGTCACAACATCAATGATCAGTGTTCACTCATTTACACAGACTGTTTTCTAGGTCAGTTCATGACGACTCTGTTTTGACTGACATGTTTTTTTCTCTATTCTGAGTGACTAAGAATAGCTACTCGTTCCCAATAGAGTTTAGTTGAATACATAAAAGACGATGGGGGAGGTTTGTATCCAGCGTGGAGACTTACCCTGTGTATGACATGGTTATCCCAGCCACCTTGGCGTTGTCACAGCCCATGGCGAAGAAGAAGAGGGACAGGAAGTACCCCAGCAGGGAGGTCCCGAAGGCGAACTTAGCAGCTCCCATGACGCCCAGCTTGAACTTCTTCATGAGCACACCACCTGAGAACATCCCCAGAGCCACTGCAGGGATGTTGACCATGCCTGTAGAGCAGAAATAGACATCAGCCATGCATGCACAGCACATAGAGGGAAGTTGAAAGAACCGTTGTAATCGTAGTACAGCTCCCCTGAAGCAGTTTTGACGGTTAAGTGTCTTTCAAGGGCACAACGTCAGGCATCTACGATACTGATACCATCAACCCTCCGGTTGCCAGCTCATTCCCAAACAGATTTCCCCATGGGATCTCTACAGACGTCATACGAACAACAAGTTTATACCACAGGAAGGGGAAGTGTGGGATTAGGGGTATAGCCAGGCCTAGCCCTTGGCATATGTGCCATAGGAGACCATTTAGGGCTACAGGCCCCCCCCCCAAAAAAATAAATTTTTAGGAACTCAGCCAGGGTGTCAACTTACTGTTAAGAGTTAAAGACAATTATTTTTATTTATTTCACCTTTATTTAACCAGGTAGGCCAGTTGAGAACAAGTTCTCATTTACAACTGCGACCTGGCCAAGATAAAGCAAAGCACTGCGACAAAAAACAACAGAGTTACACCTGGGATAAACAAAAGTACAGTCAATAACAATAGAAAAGTCTATATACAGTATGGAAATGGAGTAAGGAGGTAAGGCAATAAATAGACCATAGTAGCGAAGTAATTACAATTTAGCAATGAACCTCGGAGTGGTATTTGTGCATGCTTGATCCGGGGAATGTGGTCAAAGGCTCCGTGTGGATGTTGTGATGCAATTACGAAGGCACGCGAAGACCAAATTGAGCTCCGTACTGCATCACCGTGCGCCTCCCAAATTTTGTAACAATGCGGAGGGCTCCATTTAGCTCTACATTGACATGATTGGTTGACGGTAGAGGGGGTCGGGAGGTCCCGAAAAAAAAAAACACAAACTCACTTCCTTGACAACTTCCAACAGCTCTGCGCTGCTCCGCGAAGGCGAAAGAAGCCCTGACTTCTGCAGAGGCCGTATCACCTTAAATGCTGCATGGCCAATGCAGATGTCAGACTGACCTTTTAGAATACTAAAATACACAAGGTGCATCAGCAGTTATTATCTCATGTCAGTCCCTGACAGTCACTCAATTAGCTCATTTCAGCTAACATTTTTTAGATTGGTAAGTTAGTCAAGCCAGCTATCTAAACTTGTAGTAAACAAGCCCAGGGTCCCCTGACCTCCAGGTGGTCTCCATTGATTTTGTTAGTCACTCACACTTACTGTAGATATTATGTTAACATGGCATGCATAAATCATGGCAAAATGTGTAGAATTGCGAGAATTTTTGCTTCTCATCTCTCATCCTCCACCCTCTCCATCTCTCTCACCCTCTCATCCTCTCACATCTCTCATCCTCCACCCACTCCGTCTCTCTCTCACCTCTCTCCCCTCCTCCTCTCTGTCTCTCTCTCTCTCACCCTCCCCCTCTGTCTCTCTCACCCTCTCACATCTCTCATGCTCCACCCTCTCCGTCTCGCTCTCACCTCTCTCCCCTCCCCCTCTCTCTCTCTCTCTCTCTCTCTCTCTCGCTCTCTCCCTCATCCATTCTCTCCCTCCTTCTTTCCCCCCCTCCACCTCCTCTCATCTGTCTCTCTCCCTCCTCTCTCCCCATCCCCCTTCACCCTCTCCCCTCCCCCTCCCTCTTCCCCCTCCATTCTCTCTCTTTCTCTCTCTCCTTTCCCTGCCTTCCCCTCCTCTCACCTCGCTCTCTCCTTCCTCTCTCCCACAGACAGGCCGACAGCCAGATAGGCAAGCAGACAGGCAGGAAGGCAGACACACAGTTTTAAAGTTTAAAGTCAATCTAACTTTAAAAAAAAAAAAAAAAAATTACAATATCCTTTTCAGAATGAATTCAATAATTCATAATAATGGTCTTAGTTTCTAGAACTGCAAGACCATTGTGTCCAATGGAGGTCAAAAATGCTTTTGGGTCTATTGACTTTACATTTTATATGCCGGGTTCCCTCCTGGGAACCCACTTTAATAAAGTCCTCAGGTTTTTACGTTGTTGTCACAGGAAGCTGAACCTCAACACAGGGCATCCCTATAAGGTTGTGTGCAAGGACGGTCAACTAGTTCAGTGCCGTCGCAGTCAACGGGAGTGTCGTGGTTATGTGAGGACTGTAGACAATGCTTTTCTATGGAAGAAATGCCTTGTTCTCTTGAGAGACCGAGTTTTCACTGTGAAGAGTTAATTTCACATGTCAGATGTAGGCTTGCGTTCATCTGTTGAACGGTCCCATGTGTGAATATTGATTCTATTTCTCAACCGTTCTGCCGATGTCACTCAAAAGCACATTAACTCTAGGTCAGGTGAGGCCTACCCTATTTTAAAATGTTTTTATGTCACCTTTGTTTAACTAGGCAAGTCAGTTAAGAACACATTCTTATTTACAATGACGGCCTACCTCGGCCTAACACAGACGACAATGGGCCAATTGTGCGCCGCCCTATAAGACCCACAATCACGGTCGGATGTGATACAGCCTGGATACAGAACCAGGGACTGTAGTGACGCCTCTTGCACTGAGATGCAGTGCCTTTGACCGCGGTGCCACTTGGGAGCCAGGTAGAGGGGGAGGGGCAAATTAATGATTTATTCAATTGGATTAAGGCTAGGGTTATGTCTAGTGTTGAGGCCCTAACTTCATGTCCACTCAAAGCTCAACCCTAACGGTAACCCTAACACTAACTCTAACCCTAGATTCATGTCCACTCAAAGTTCAACCCTGCTCAACCCTAAACCTAACCTCATTCCTAACCCTAGCTTCATATCAACTTCCAGCTCAATTCTAAGCCAAACCCTAACCCTCGCTTCATCTCAACATCTTGGCTCATCCCAATCGGTTGTCTCTTATCTTCTCCCATTGACTGCTACTGAATGTATTGACATAAGCATCAATCTTGTGACACTCATCTTTTCCCATTAGTTGCAATGTATTGACATATTGTAAACATCAACACTGACATCTTTTCCCATTGACTGCAATGTATTGAGAAAAAACATCAGCTACTGTGACATTTGACCTTTTTTTTTTTTAACCTTTTTTGCAAAAACGTGTCAGGATGACGTTTTCAGGCTCACAATGGGCTGGGCAACATGTGTGGAATTACAGAAAATTAGCTGTAAAAACGGCAACAACAAAAAATGTGTGGAATTACAGGAAATTAGCTGTAAAAACGGCAACAACAAAAAATGTGTGGAATTACAGGAAATTAGCTGTAAAAACGGCAACAACAAAAAATGTGTGGAATTACAGGAAATTAGCTGTAAAAACGGCAACAACAAAAGATGTGTGGAATTACAGGAAATTAGCTGTAAAAACGGCAACAACAAAAAATGCCCCTAAATGGCCCCATGGCAAAATGTGTGGAATTGTTTAAAAATGGCAGCATTTTCTCTGTGCCCAATGGCAACGTGTAGAATTGCACGAAATTAACTCTAAATCAAAATCAAAAATCTCTCCACCGTCAAGAGGGGGGCCACTAAAATGTTTTGCCAGCATGGTGGTGAGGGGTCCCCCCCAAAAGTTTAGAGCCGGGCTTGTCTATAGCCATTTTACAGGGAAAGATCTAGCACAATCCACTCTTCCTAGCTGGGATGGTGATTATGCCTGCAATACAATACTAACCTGACAACTCACAATAAATGATTCCGTTACTCTGTTGTTCGCTACATACTTTAGTCTGAAGTCGTTTGTGGTGAAGAGGGGCAAGAGAGGTGTTGTACAAAACAAATTCATCATCGATTGGATCATCTCTAACCCATCTGAGTATCAAAGCCAATGACGAACTTTCAAACCGGCGGTTTTCCCACGTGTATTCTGAATCTGGACCAATCAGACAGCCCCAAAAATGTGTTCGCATTCGTTGAAGGGTCGGGGAGGTACTCAGATCCAGACTCATTGCAGAGAACAAAACTAATGTCCGTGGGTGCAGTGTAACATTTGGCAGGAGCAAGGAGTCTGGGTAGCCAGGCACGTACAATACAGACATCACAAGACAAAAGGGATCTTTCTCAATTATCATCTTTGTCTCATCACCTCCTCCTCATAATGATCTTCTCCTCCAATAGGGTTGAGAAGCGGGCAAGGAGATAGGATGTGGCGAGTCACAGAAAGACGAATTGAGAAAGGACCCAGGTTCTTACAGAGCGGGAGGAAACTGTATTGGGAATCACTCACTGGGTTTTACAGTGAGGCAGAGATGCGACTGTATCTAGCGCAATCCTTCTTCCCAGAAGAGATCAAAGGAAGGAATAGCCTCATTCATATCAAAGTCGTTCATCCATATTTCATGTGAAGTGGTCATGAGAGATGAAACTGTCTTTGATGGTTGAAAGGACAGGGGGAATGCTGAATGTATTTCTGGCTGAGCCCCCAACCTCCTCTCCACTCCCTACTAAACCACTCTTCTCTAATTGAGTACAGAATAAAAGCATATTATTATTATTATTATTATTATGTGGTCATCAACAGCACTTTAAATATCATTTAACTTGAATATAATTTAATATCAAGACCGGCTATTTATTATTTACATTATTCAATATTATTTTCTATTAATTTCAAGTCTATCTCGCTTTTATCGAGTCCCGTCTCATCATGTCAGTGTTTATTACAGAGAAGTCAGAGTCCGTCTTCTCATGTCAGTGTTTATTACAGAGAAGTCAGGGTCCGTCTTCTCATGTCAGTGTTTATTACAGAGAAGTCAGAGTCCGTCTTCTCATGTCAGTGTTTATTACAGAGAAGTCAGAGTTCGTCTTCTCATGTCAGTGTTTATCACAGAGAAGTCAGAGTCCGTCTTCTCATGTCAGTGCTTAATTACAGAGAAGTCAGAGTTCGTCTTCTCATGTCAGTGTTTATTACAGAGAAGTCAGAGTCCGTCTTCTCATGTCAGTGTTTATTACAGAGAAGTCAGAGTCCGCCTCATCATGTCAGTGTTTATTACAGAGAAGTCAGAGTCCATCTTCTCATGTCAGTGTTTATTACAGAGAAGTCAGAGTCCGTCTCATCATGTCAGTGTTTATTACAGAGAAGTCAGAGTCCGTCTTCTCATGTCAGTGTTTATTACAGAGAAGTCAGAGTCCGTCTTCTCATGTCAGTGCTTAATTACAGAGAAGTCAGAGTTCGTCTTCTCATGTCAGTGTTTATTACAGAGAAGTCAGAGTCCGTCTTCTCATGTCAGTGTTTATTACAGAGAAGTCAGAGTCCGTCTCATCATGTCAGTGTTTATTACAGAGAAGTCAGAGTCCATCTTCTCATGTCAGTGTTTATTACAGAGAAGTCAGAGTCCGTCTCATCATGTCAGTGTTTATTACAGAGAAGTCAGAGTCCGTCTCATCATGTCAGTGTTTATTACAGAGAAGTCAGAGTCCGTCTTCTCATGTCAGTGTTTATTACAGAGAAATCAGAGTCCGTCTCATCATGTCAGTGTTTATTACAGAGAAGTCAGAGTCCGTCTCATCATGTTAGTGTTTATTACAGAGAAGTCAGAGTCCGTCTTCTCATGTCAGTGTTTATTAAAGAGAAGTCAGAGTCCGTCTCATCATGTCAGTGTTTATTACAGAGAAGTCAGAGCTATCTTTCGAGCAGCTGTTTTTTTGTATGAAAGAACCATACTGCCATGGAAATATGGCTAAAAGACAGAACATGAAACTCTCCAGACAAAACCAGCTAACTGAAGAAAAAAAATATATATTACACCAATACACAATATTAGCAATGTTATTTTTGATGATGTATGATTTTAAAGACACATTAAACACATGATCATAAAACGACGCAGCACTCACCCATTAGGAAGTTGGCTTTTGATGCTGACTTTCCGTAATGTTGCTCAATGTATTTGGGCTTGTAGGTTACCATGCCGATGAGAGAGTTGAATTGAATAATAGTCACGCAGAGGTAGGTTATATAGACTGGACTTCCCAGTAGGCTCTTCAATGTTGGAACAAATTCTGTGAAAATACAACAACAAACAACAGCGATTATTGTTCCTTGTTTCGTACGGGTTTGGCCGTCATTTTAAATGAGAATTTGTTCTTAACTGACTTGCCTTGTTTAAATAAAGGTAAAAAAAAATAGATAATGTACCATTCACCTCCGTATAAAACTGCATTGACATACAGATGGAAAGAGAATGAATAATGCTATTAGAGACGACCATATCTACTTCTTCAGAGGGCTCAGATAGTCCAGAGTGTACTCTCTGAGCCCTCTGAAGTAGAGCCCTCTTAGAAAAAAAAGTGTTTTTATCTAGAACCTAGGTTTCTTTGGCTGTGCCCATAGGAGAACCCTTTGTAGAACCCTTTTTGGATTCCAGGTAGAACCCCTTCCACTTTTGGGTTCTACACGGAACCCAAAAGGGTTCTACCTAGAACATAAAATGGTTCTTCAGAGGGTTCTCCCATGGGCACAGCCAAAGAAACCTTCCGGAACACGTTTTTATGTTCAAGGGTGTAGTAGATCCTCTCCAATGCGTTACTGTATCCCCAAACTAATTTTACCCTGCCTGAAGTACACACTCATCTGATCATTAGGCCTGTACTCTATGTTGTTATGGGTCTTCTCAAAAGCCAGGCCAGGGGATATTAAGGTACCTTTAGCCATTTGATGGAAGTTGGCTGGTTCCTCTGGTCTAAACTTATGTTCCATGGCTGAGGGAGAGTCCTTGATGAACCGGGTCTGTTCTGGGGTGAAGTTGGCATTAAGTTGCTTATCCACGGGAATAGGCAACGACTTGGGCAGGAACCAGAAGGGTACAGCAGACATGAGGGTGATAGCCCCGGCTATGAGGTACCCCAGCCACCACGCCCCCACCCAGCGGGCATCGCCTGGGGTGATGGTGATAGTCTCTGGAGAAGGACAGGTGTATTAGGATCATATAACTAACAGGGTTGGGCTCAAAGCCATTTAGGATTCAGTTAAATCAGTATGTGAACAGAGAACAATCCAGGGTTTCCTATTCTCAGTCCTGAGTTGGTTAATTAGCTGTGTAGTGCCGGGGGGGGGGGGGGGGGGGGGGGCTGCTACAGAGCATAGTGCTTGCAACACCAAAGGTCGTGAGTTCGATTCCCGCTGGGGCGTGACTGTAAGTATAGACGCGTGACTGTAAGTTGCTCTGGATAAAAGCGTCTGCAGTAACAGCACCATGAGTATATAGCAACTGAACTGGATTTATGTCATTACGTAATGACACCACCGTGGCTGTATATACGACGCCAGTAATATGGTAGTTGTCTGAATCGACTCACCCATGTTCACGTATCCTATGTCAACGTATATCTTGGCACACAAGGATCCTAGTAAGTAGCCAAAGACGGGACCTATGATTGATATGGTCTGGACACAGCCTGAAACATTCAAACATAGAAAAGACACAAACTTAATTTAGCGACATGATAGATGACCTATCCTACTTTAAACAAATGTTTCTGAAAGTTATAATGAATATACGTTTTCTTTTTTTGTGAGACGGAAAAAACATGTTATCTTACTAATGTAAAGGGCTGCATTCTCAGACCTGGCGTAGTCGTCTATATAGGAGATTCCCAGCGGATGTACAGGAGTCTCTCCTATCCCTCTTAACACATTACCCAGGAACACATAGATCCACATAGACACACTGGACTCTTGCTCACAGCCTGTCATTTAGAAGAAAGAAAGAAAAAACATGCTTAAATACAGCATTAGATGCAACAATATCATAGTAGAATTTAATGATTTAATGGATGAAAAACTGCCGGTCACAATTCCCTCCTTACCCCTCCCGTTGGTCTTAACCTATCGATGTTCTAGTATCCTGGACATCACCCAGTCTGAATTCCCTCCTTACCCCTCCCGTTGGTCTTAACCTATCGATGTTCTAGTATCCTGGACATCAGCCAGTCTGAATTCCCTCCTTACCCCTCCCGTTGGTCTTAACCTATCAATGTTCTAGTATCCTGGACATCAGCCGGTCTGAATTCCTTCCGTACAACCTCCCATTGGCCCTAACCCTTCAATGTTAGAAAATATGTAGGGTCTGAGTAGATATAAGCAGTGTAGTGTTGGAGCTCCCACTATATTACTTCTTCCATCTTACAGATCTATAAACAGTGAAGAGTTAGGGTCAAGGGGAGGTGGTAGGGATTGAATTTGTACTGCATGTCTGTGTATATGGTTAAGTTACCATGTCTTACCTACAGACGGCAGTATAGAGGCCTTGTCACCTGCCTGTGTGGACTCAGCTGAGCTTGCTGGACATGGACCGAAGGTAGTGGTTGAATTCATGGACCCTCTAACTGACGATTGGAACTTATAGCTGAGTACAAAATACCAATGTGACTGTTAGGCTAGGCGATGGGTAAAGCATTCATTAGGTGTCATTAGATTTAAACGTGTAATTCCTCAACAAATAAAATAATCTAAACATTCATTTAAAAAAAAGGAAAGCAGTATATTGGCCATAATTGTTTATTCATTGTGTAACTCTGTGTTGTCTGTTCACACTGCTATGCTTTATCTTGGTCAGGTCGCAGTTGTAAATGAGAACTTGTTCTCAACTAGCCTACCTGGTTAAATAAAGGTGTTCTCAACTAGCCTACCTGGTTAAATAAAGGTGTTCTCAACTAGCCTACCTGGTTAAATAAAGGTGTTCTCAACTAGCCTACCTGGTTAAATAAAGGTGTTCTCAACTAGTCTACCTGGTTAAATAAAGGTGTTCTCAACTAGCCTACCTGGTTAAATAAAGGTGTTCTCAACTAGCCTACCTGGTTAAATAAAGGTGTTCTCAACTAGCCTACCTGGTTAAATAAAGGTGTTCTCAACTAGCCTACCTGGTTAAATAAAGGTGTTCTCAACTACCCTACCTGGTTAAATAAAGGTGTTCTCAACTAGCCTACCTGGTTAAATAAAGGTGTTCTCAACTAGCCTACCTGGTTAAATAAAGGTGTTCTCAACTAGCCTACCTGGTTAAATAAAGGTGTTCTCAACTAGCCTACCTGGTTAAATAAAGGTGTTCTCAACTAGCCTACCTGGTTAAATAAAGGTGTTCTCAACTAGCCTACCTGGTTAAATAAAGGTGTTCTCAACTAGCCTACCTGGTTAAATAAAGGTGTTCTCAACTAGCCTACCTGGTTAAATAAAGGTGTTCTCAACTAGCCTACCTGGTTAAATAAAGGTGTTCTCAACTAGCCTACCTGGTTAAATAAAGGTGTTCTCAACTAGCCTACCTGGTTAAATAAAGGTGTTCTCAACTAGCCTACCTGGTTAAATAAAGGTGAAATAAAATATAAAATAAAATAAATACAAATTGCTACCCTTGATTAGTTATCCAACCCACGTCATGGTAATGTTACTGTCATGGTAATGTTACTGTCATGGTAATGTTACTGTCATGGTAATGTTACTGTCATGGTAATGTTCCTGTCACGTCTACTCGACTCCCAGCGTCTACAGCACAGTTACTTTGTCAGTGACGATAAATCTTTGTGCAACATATTAACCTAAATTTAAGATTAAACTACTATCTCACTGTAAAAACACAACTGAAATGTGAGCCACCCTGCAAAACACAGGGAGGTCAATACATTCTCATGTTCCGACGACAAGTTGTGCACTCGTCTTACTACTCACCGTCCTAAAATAAAATGAGGCATGGCGATGAGGAACGTCCCAAACGACATCAGGACACATCCGATCGCTATGATCTTAGGTCGGTGAAGCTTGGCACCAAAATAACTCACAAAGGCGATCACCAATAGGTTACCTACAATACAGGGATGAGGGGAAGGGGTGGGGAAGGAGATATGGTTGGGCCCATTTGACAGTTACAGGTGGTCACACTTTCAGAACGGCAACACTATTGGTCAAGAGACGTTTACATCTGAACCACAGATGTGATTCTGTTTTTATACCAGAGAAAATGTAGAGCGTCAGGATGTTATTCTGATATGACTCTATGATGGTCATTTAGCAGACACTTTTATCCAAAAGTGCTTACGAAACTATCAACATTGACAACGGCACATATAGTGTACCAAAAGCTGAAAGGAGAGCCTCACACTCTAGGAGCTCAGATGCAATAATTTAATAGCCAACGTTTGGACAGACACGCTGTCTTCATCAGGTTATAATACAACTCTGATGTTAATCAATCACCTATATGCTCTAACACAGTGAGCCAAAGGATCCAGCATGTGGACATATGATCTCTGCTTTAACAAAGAAGCCCTACTTTTGATGCAATTGTCAACGGAAAACGTACATCGCCAATAGAAACCCCAGCGACTGGCACTACAGACCAGGGTCATATGCTGACAATAAGAGCACTAGTGTAGCAGCATTCAACACCACTGATGCCTTGTAGAAACTACAGGGCTAGAATGAACATAGGATAGGTATTAGCTCCATTAGCTCTTGAGGTTGTATTACACCACCCACCATTGATTACAAGAAGCCACATTTGTTCAAAGGGAAGCTCATGAATTGGCATATAGTGTGTTGGTCCTACGATGACACGCACGGGAAGACGTAATCGTGGCTCATCCAACTGATGCACCCTAACATTTCCGTGAAACATACAGCATGAATAGCTAAGTCGGTAGAAGAAGAAGAGAAGGAGGAAGAAGAAGAAGAGGAGGAGGAAGAAGATAGAAGGAGGAAGAAGAAGAAGAAGAGGAGGAAGAAGAAGAAGAGGAGGAAGAAGAAGAAGAGGAGGAAGAAGAAGAAGAGAAGGAGGAAGAAGATAGAAGAGAAGGAGGAAGAAGAAGAAGAAGATAAGGAGGAAGAAGAAGAGGAGGAAGAAGAAGAAGAAGAGAAGGAGGAAGAAGAAGAGGAGGAAGAAGAAGAAGAGGAGGAGGAAGAAGATAGAAGGAGGAAGAAGAAGAAGAAGAGGAGGAAGAAGAAGAAGAGGAGGAAGAAGAAGAAGAAGAAGAGAAGGAGGAAGAAGAAGAGGAGGAAGAAGAAGAAGAGGAGGAGGAAGAAGATAGAAGGAGGAAGAAGAAGAAGAGGAGGAGGAAGAAGAAGAAGAGGAGGAAGAAGAAGAAGAAGAAGAAGAGAAGGAGGAAGAAGAAGAGGAGGAAGAAGAAGAAGAAGAGGAGGAGGAAGAAGAAGAAGAGGAGGAGGAAGAAGATAGAAGGAGGAAGAAGAAGAAGAGGAGGAGGAAGAAGATAGGAGGAAGAAGAAGAAGAAGAGGAGGAGGAAGAAGAAGAAGAGGAGGAGGAAGAAGATAGAAGGAGGAAGAAGAAGAAGAAGAGGAGGAAGAAGAAGAAGAGGAGGAAGAAGAAGAAGAGGGGGAAGAAGAAGAAGAAGAAGAGAAGGAGGAAGAAGAAGAAGAAGAAGAGAAGGAGGAAGAAGAAGAAGAGAAGAAGGTAGAAGAAGAAGAGAAGGAGGAAGAAGAAGAGAAGGAGGAAGAAGAAGAAGAGGAGGAGGAAGAAGATAGAAGGAGGAAGAAGAAGAAGAAGAGGAGGAAGAAGAAGAAGAGGAGGAAGAAGAAGAAGAGGAGGAAGAAGAAGAAGAGGAGGAGGAAGAAGATAGAAGGAGGAAGAAGAAGAAGAGGAGGAGGAAGAAGAAGAAGAGAAGGAGGAAGAAGAAGAAGAGGAGGAGGAAGAAGAAGAAGAGGAGGAGGAAGAAGATAGAAGGAGGAAGAAGAAGAAGAAGAAGAAGGAAGAAGAAGAAGAGGGGGAAGAAGAAGAAGAAGAAGAGAAGGAGGAAGAAGAAGAAGAAGAAGAGAAGGAGGAAGAAGAAGAAGAGAAGAAGGTAGAAGAAGAAGAGAAGGAGGAAGAAGAAGAGAAGGAGGAAGAAGGTAGAAGAGGAAGAGAAGGAGGAAGAAGAAGAAGAAGAAGAGAAGGAGGAAGAAGAAGAAGAGGAGGAGGAAGAAGAAGAAGAAGAGGAGGAGGAAGAAGATAGAAGGAGGAAGAAGAAGAAGAAGAAGGAAGAAGAAGAAGAGGAGGAAGAAGAAGAAGAAGAAGAGAAGGAGGAAGAAGAAGAAGAAGAAGAGAAGGAGGAAGAAGAAGAAGAGAAGAAGGTAGAAGAAGAAGAGAAGGAGGAAGAAGGTAGAAGAGGAAGAGAAGGAGGAAGAAGAAGAAGAAGAAGAGAAGGAGGAAGAAGGAAGAAGAAGAAGAGAAGGAAGAAGAAGAAGAGGAGGAAGAAGAAGAAGAAGAAGAAGAGAAGGAGGAAGAAGAAGAAGAAGAAGAGAAGGAGGAAGAAGAGAAGAAGGTAGAAGAAGAAGAGAAGGAGGAAGAAGGTAGAAGAGGAAGAGAAGGCGGAAGAAGGAAGAAGAAGAAGAAACACAAACGCATAGCTAGGTAGAGAAGCAAACAAAACATGTACTGTAGATATGCGGGTACAGTATTTACCTATTTCAAAGCTCCCGTCGATAACACCTATCAAATAACTTGGGATATCAAATCTCCTCTCCAGCTGGGTTATCGTACTTTTCATGTAACTCCCAGACAAGGCCTTAGAGAAGTAGGCAAAGGACAGGGCAGCCAGGAACATCTAAAGAGATGGAGAAGAAGAAGAGAGAGAGAAAAAGAGGTCAACAAAATAAAAAATATATATATTACAACAAAATCAGACTAATAAGTGCCTGGTCTAAGAATGCCGAGTCCTAACTCGTTGTTGATCTCCGTAGGCAGTCTTCACAAAAACAGGATTAAAAGAGGTCTTCAATCTCATGAGTCATAATCTCATGACTCTGACATATTCAGCCTCATGGCAATAACTCAGGACAGTTAATGGGAAACAGGTGAGTGTCAGCATCAGTCTCCGGACTACATTGTTAGGGATGAAAATTGATCGGGATGAAAATAGCCCTGCAGTGTTGTCATCAGTGAGATCCTTTCTTCAAAAGGCAGAGTTGGACACAAAGACTTCACCTCAGATAGACCAGGACATTTCTATTTCGGTCCATCAGAGAAGAAGCACAAAGACACTCATCTGAGTTATCAGTGGTTCAGTATGGCATACATCATTCATATTTCTATTCAAATATTTTCAACAGTAGCAACTTGACCTCAGATGTACTGTGTTTCTCTGAACGCTGACGATATGACACTGGCCTTGCGATGCAGAGATTCTGCTTCTGGGAAAATGTTTCCGGCAAAGTCGTAACTGAGACGTCACTTGAAATGATTTCCATGCCATTAATTTATGCTTTCATCAATGTCATTAACATACAGTATGTTGTCATCAACTTATGTTGATTCCTTAGCTTTTTACAATAAGACCTTTCTAAGTTCGGCCTGAGACAAATTACATTTCAGCAACAGTCTTCCTGGGAACGAGGCCAGTTCATTCATTCATTCATTTATTTATTCAATCATTCACATAGATAACGGAGAAGCTGTTTACAGATCCAGCAACACCTCAGATACCATTAGTCTGATGGGTCTAAATTGGTTGAATGAATGTATTAATTTCAAATCCAACACACACAACCGATCATTTAACATTTTCCTCACACTAGTCCATCTCAGTCAGTCAGCCTAAATTGGAATGATGCGGGTGGTTTTTAGAATACGGTCGTTACATCACTGAGTAATTAGGCTTGGTGGGTTGGGCAGGAGGGGACTTCAGTAGAATAGAATAGCCCCTTTGTTTCTGTAAAACGTTCAGCACCAAACTGGGTCACAGTTCAGAACAACACGATAGCTCATCATCGCCTCGCCCCATTGTTTTCCATTGAGGCTGTGTTTTATTCTGATCTTTGTTCCCCCCCCCCGCTAATTGGTCTTTTGACTAATCAGATCAGCTCTGAAAAATATCTGATGCAGCTTTCAGCTGAATACACGTAGGAGCTACAACATAAGGTACTGGGTTCTGCTGTCAAGGTATAGGGGTCCCCCACATTATGTCTCCAAGGCTGTGTTAACACAGGATGCCCAATTATTATATTTTTACCACTAATTGGGTCATTTGACCGATCCCAGATATTTTCACCAATCTTTTTCAGAGTTGATCTGATTGGTCCAAATACAATTTAGTGAATAAATTATCCGAATTGGGCTGACTGTGTAAATGCAGTTTTACGCCAGAACATAGGCCAGACCTGGATTCAAATTATTGGAAATCTTGAAAATAATTTTGAGCGTTTGCTTTAGCCTTCCTGGTAGTGCCAGATGGGCAGGATTTTCTCATACATCTATTCTATTAATTCCAGTGCACCAGGCAAACTCAATCAAGCCTCAATCGAGTATTTGAAATGATTCCGAATAGTATTTGAACCCAGGTGTGACAGAGTCCATGGGGAGACTTCCTGAGAAAGGTTTTCACCATGTATAAAAAGTCCAGATTTCCTGAATCCCACAAACTGAATTCCTAGGAGCTGTGATTTAGCTCATGTTATACGTATGTCTGTGTGGCAACCCTGTGTGACTGGCTAGAATACTTGCACATGACCCTACCTTGATCTGGGGTCAAAGTAATACACTCAGGAAACTAACTTCCAGAACACAGCAGGCCTCAGCATCATAAATTAACATTTCACTTACATAAATCTTGAAATTAATTGTTTGTACTTTTAATAATGTAAAAAAAATTAAAGTTTCTGAATCTCTTTTCTACTCCATGAAATCGTGTCCTACTTAATGGAACACCGATTTGACAGTTGTAAGAGTTAAAATGTAAAATACTGAAAATGAGGATAAAAGTACATATATAAAATAAATTAAAAGGAAACAAAGTGAGTCTACAAGCTCAATCAGAGTACATCCCAAATACACTGAGAAACCGTGAGTCTACAAGCTCAATCAGAGTACATCCAAAAATACACTGAGAAACCGTGAGTCTACAAGCTCAATCAGAGTACATCCCAAATACACTGAGAAACCGTGAGTCTACAAGCTCAATCAGAGTACATCCCAAATACACTGAGAAACCGTGAGTCTACAAGCTCAATCAGAGTACATCCCAAATACACTGAGAAACCGTGAGTCTACAAGCTCAATCAGAGTACATCCAAAAATACGTCCTGTTCGAAAAAGTTGTCAAAAAACAGAAACCAAACTTGCTAATTTTATTTTGCAACGTCTATTGTAGGATCATTCAACGAAATGAGTCCCTTTTTTGTCCCTTTGATATTCTAAGTAGAAATTGTCCAACAATATTGTACTTAAAAGCACGCTATATTAAATGAAGGGCCCTTTAATATGTACCACATGGACAATTCTATAAATCAGATTTCCTATATGACTTCTACCTCCCCATTGGGCACACCAAGATCAATGAGATTACAACCGATAATCACCCACTCAAAAAGACAGCCACACGTTATTTTTTTAAATCTATTTATGTGTCATCACTATGCTTTCAAACACCTAAAAGCACAACCCAAATTCCAAAAGAAAAACAATGTCACATTTCTGGTTTAGTTGAATTCTGGGTTGAATTGAAACTATAGCTGTTGTATGCTCACATTTCGTTTGCCCCGTTAAAAAACCTACCCTTTGGAATTACTTTGATAGCAACAGTGAATCTATTTAGTTTTTAAGTGGAGACCTCTCAATAAGCATTCTCACGACAGTGCATTGGTTATAGACAGTGACAAATATCATAGCTAAGCAGGGCTGGACTTTTGTCTGATAGAGGATATAATTTCAACATATTTTATACAAGGTTTGTTTATGTTAATTTTCTTTTTTTACATAATGACATAATCTTGTGTTTGATATTTTAACATCAAAACGACAGTTTACGTTGATTCACTTTTTTTTAAACCAATGTATTTTCCACGTAGATTCCACGTCAACATACGTTGTAACAAAGTTTTTTCCAGTGGGTCGGTGTGTAACAGTATAACTTTAGACCGTCCCCTCGCCAAAACCCGGGTGCGAACCAGGGACCCTCTGCACACATCAACAACAGTCACCCACGAAGCATCGTTACCCATCGCTCCACAAAAGCCGCAGCCCTTGCAGAGCAAGGGGAACTACTACTTCAAGGTCTCAGAGCAAGTGATGTCACTGATTGAAACGCTATTTAGCGCGCACCACCGCTAACTAGCTAGCCGTTTCACATCCGTTACATGTGCACCAAAATCTCTCCAAGTTTTCACCATCATTGTAACATTTTCACCATCATAAATACAGTTATTTTGTTGCTTTGACAAAGTCATTTCTCAAGATTATAATTGTGATTAGTGATTCATTTTAAGGTCAAATCTAAGCTGAGCTGGTCGAGCATAGCACGTCAACCTTGCTACCCACAGACCGGTGAGATTTTTATTTTTTTTTACAATATAATTTGAGGGTTAAAGCTTGCATTCAACTGCCACTCCCTGTTACACACACCAAGCTTCCGTTCCCCCTGTCACAAGGAGATGTATGGCTGATTTAAAACCTGTTGGGGCTAGGGGGGCACAAGGAGATGTATGGCTTATTTAAAACCTGTTGGGGCTAGGGGGGCACAAGGAGATGTATGGCTGATTTAAAACCTGTTGGGGCTAGAGGGGCACAAGGAGATGTATGGCTGATTTAAGAAGAAATCATCAACCCTGTTACTTTATCTGGTACTTAATAGGCACTTACTATAGTAATTTAACCTCTTGAAATGGGAAAGCATATATTTTTATGAAGTTGAATATGTGCTCTTCATGAAAGAAGAAACAATTATTTAATTCATGGATTTTTCCAGTAAATTACAATACCCAAAAGAGAATAATTTAATGGAATGACCCTGTAGCTGATGTGGCACTGGTGAGTAGTTAGCTGTGTGCGCAGTGCAGTAGTAGGGTCCATCGCACAGGACCTAGAAGTACTGTAGCCCAAGACATAGAAACGCCTGGGCTTTTCTGGGTCACTGGTGTTGACGGTGCTGCTTGACATATGCCATTTAGCAGAAGCTTTTAGCAACTTACTTTTTTTCGTATGGGTGGCCATTGGACCCACCATCCTGGCGTTGCATCAGGCTCTCACAAACTGAGCAACACAGGACCATGAAGGTCCCTTGTTTGAGCCCAGATCAGGACAAGGACAGGCCCTAAACTCTGTTACAGTAAGTCACTTGCTGCTGAGGGCTACCTCACTCATTTTACAGATGCAGTGCTTGTTTATACACTGTGTAAAGCTAATGCACGGTAAAGTCGTCATCTGCTGCACTAATCATATACCAAGACAACTACTGTACACACACAGTACACAAGCTACTGGCAAACAGTACACAGACATACAAACAGTCTCTCTCTCTCTCTCTCTCTCTCACACACACACACACACACACACACACACACACACACACACACACACACACACACACACACACACACACACACACACACACACACACACACACACACACACACACACACACACACACACACACACACACACACACACAGCAGCCCTGGGTCAGGACATTTTTTTCCCACTTTATAATACCCTGCAGGGTATGGGGGAGGGAGGGGGGTTGCAGTTCAAAGGGCACTAAGGGCTAAGTGTTGAGGGCCCATAGTGAGCATTTCTCCTTTGCTAAGATAATCCATCCACCTGACAGGTGTTGCATTTCAAGTAGCTGAATAAACAGCATAATCATTACATAGGTGCACCATGTGCTGGGGAAAATAAAAGGCCACTATAAAATGTGCAGTTTTTGAGACACACAACACAATGCCACAGATATCTCAATTTACATGCTGACTGCAGGAATGTCCACCAGAGCTGTACAGGCTGATCACCTTTGGGAGACGTGTCGCGCTGCATGAGGCAAATGGTGGTCACATCAGATAATGACTGGGTTTTATGATCCATGTCCTTACCTTTTATTTTAAGAGATATCTGTGACCAACAGATGCATATCTGTATTCCCAGTCATGTGAATTACATAGATTAGGGCCTAATACATTTATTTTCCTTATATGAACTGCAACTCAATAAAAATCTTTGAAATTGTTGCATGTTGCGTTTATATTTTTGTTCAGTATAGAAGCTTCATGTTATTTTTGTTTAGTGTAACACCTTGAATGATCATTATTAGATAATATTCACTACGTTCCACTGCAGTCAAGTTCTCTCAAGTTTCTGTTTTGCAATAATCAATTAGGGAAACCAAAGATTGTACAGTATATCATACTTTACACACTGCATACACACTGCATACACACTGTCTTACAGCACACACACACACACTGTCTTACAGCACACACACACACACTCTGTCTTACAGCACACGCACACACACTGTCTTACAGCACACACACACACATTGTCTTACAGCACACACAGACACACACACACACACACACACTGTCTTACAGCACACACACACACACACACACACACACTGTCTTACAGCACACACACACACACACACACTGTCTTACAGCACACACACACACACACACACACACACACACACACACACACACCCTGTCTTACAGCATGATATACACACTGTCTTACGGCATGATATACACACTGTCTTACGGCATGATATACACACTGTCTTACGGCATGATATACACACTGTCTTACGGCATGATCTACACACTGTCTTACAGCATGATATACACACTGTCTTACGGCATGATATACACACTGTCTTACAGCATGATATACACACTGTCTTACAGCATGATATACACACTGTCTTACAGCATGATACACACACTGTCTTACAGCATGATATACAGTACACACTGTCTTACACTGCCACTAGATTCCTGTAAGAGATGCTTTTAGTATGTTCCCTGTAAGCCAGTCAAATGACTTTCAGTCAGATGACCCCCTGCACTCGCGCTCACACACACACACACACACACACACACAAATAAAACCGCATACAAACATGGTCTCTTTTTTGCTCCAAAATGCAGGTGTTTCAGCCTAGAAAATACGGAGCGTAGGTGTGGGTAATGTTCTCTAGTTGCGCCGTGATTGGCTCAGTGTTCTGTCACTCATGGGGACACTACTTCCCCGCCAAGTCTATTCGTAGAGCTCAAAAATTCAAGCTCCTTGGGTGCTGCTATAGAGTTAAATTAGAAGTGCCCATCCAAGAAGGCTCAAGATCATTGACCACTGATGATAAAATTATGTTTCATCACATTACATCTACAGTAGCCTTCATTGGACTGATCATGTCAACATCATACTTTCAAAATCTTAGCTAGCAGTCATCATCATGAATCAAGGCGACAATCTACTGGCAAATCCTTTTATAGATAAATTATAGATAAAACGTATCGTTACTTATCGGCCATTGGACATAAACATTACAAAACAAGTTGATCTTCGCAAATTCAAAAATGAATGGTTTGGAAGGAATCAATGGCTAACTGCAAGCATTGCAAAGCAATCATTGGCTTGTTATTGAGTGGAGTGTCCGTGTGGTACAAAGCTAAAGATGAAGGGTCTCTTTTCCTAGTTTAAAATTATAAACATTCAACATTGGCCATGCTTTCAATGAAGCATGATTTGTTCCGCGCTCAAAACAACTGTTTAACTCGGAACTGTGAAATCTGACTTCAGTGAGTTCAAGACAACTGGGAACTCGGGAAAAACAAGCTCCGACTGGGAAAATAAGTTTTGAACGGTCATCCAACTCGAGAACTCGGGCCTCTTTCTAGAGTTACGACTGAAGATCACTGACATCATTATGATTCAACCTTGCTTTTTTTCCTGGTTCCCAGTTGTCTTGAAAACACCATAAATCCTGATAATGCCAGACTTTGATGACAAAACTTTCCCACGATGGACCGCCGCACCACCTTCCTGTTCAAGTGAGCATGGCACAACAAGGTGAGTCCAAAAATGTCTTGTATGCTGCTGCATTAATGAAGTATTATGCCAGGGAGAAATGTATACTGTAGCCAAGAAAGTAATACTAAGTGTATGTTGTGTAATAAGCTGTTAGTAGCCCATGTGCCTCACCCTAATAATTGGGTCCCTTTTCCGCTCTTAATTTCGACTACTGTTCTGACTTGGTGGTGCACATGTAGCCTATAGCCTGTTTTAGAGAAATGTATTCATCGAATGTTGTAAGAGCTTTCATTGTCTGCTTATATGCCCCCTTTATTTATTTATGCGGTTCTGACTTAGTGTACAGGGAGAATACTGTAAGAATGGCCCATGTTCTGAATTCTGTCGCTGTACATTTCAAAAGTGCTGAACAAATAGTTATATTGACTGCTGTACGGCCGTCCTAGCTCACTCATTAATGTCTTAATCAAAATGATGGATTGCCTCTCATTTGTTTGTCGTCCCCTTATGCCATAGTTTGTACATCTCAATTGTCAGAAGAAACCACATTTGTTTAACCAAGTCAGCCATATTTTCTTAAAGGCGGTAAATGAGGCTGGATGAGCTGTTTCGCTGTCAGACAAGGCTCCGCTGATAACCAGTGGTAAGGTGTTGAGACTCTGCTGTTGGGACAGCTTTATGTCGGCCCTAACAGTTTGTGGGCACCGTTTGTCACTGTTATAGTGCAATTAATGTATTGTTTAGTGTTGTGTTGTGCTGTGTAGTGGCTTTGCTGGCATGAATCCCACATTACACATTTGTTTGCTCCACCAAGATTTACAGGCTAAAATCATCACTGTGTGGTTACACTCTTATTTCATTTTAACTTTATTTAACTAGGCAAGTCAGTTAAGAACAAATTCTTATTTTCAATGACGGCCTAGGAACAGTGGGTTAACTGCCTGTTCAGCGCCAGAATGACAGAGTTGTACCTTGTCAGCTCGGGGGTTTGAACTTGCAACCTTCTGGTTACTAGTCCAACGCTCTAACAACTAGGCTACCCTGCCGCCCCTCCACTCTAATCACTAGGCTACCTGCCGCACCTCCACTCTAACCACTAGGCTACCTGCCGCCCCTCCACTCTAACCACTAGGCTACCTGCCGCCCCTCCACTCTAACCACTAGGCTACCTGCCGCCCCTCCACTCTAACCACTAGAATACCCTGCCGCCCCTCCACTCTAACCACTAGACTACCTGCCGCCCCTCCACTCTAACCACTAGGCTACCTGCCGCACCTCCACTCTAACCACTAGGCTACCTGCCGCCCCTCCACTCTAACCACTAGGCTACCTGCCACCCCTCCACTCTAACCACTAGGCTACCCTGCCGCCCCTCCACTCTAACCACTAGGCTACCTGCCGCCCCTCCACTCTAACCACTAGGCTACGTGCCGCCCCACCACTCTAACCACTAGGCTACCTGCCGCCCCTCCACTCTAACCACTACGCTACCTGCCGCCCCTCCACTCTAACCACTAGGCTACCTGCCGCCCCTCCACTCTAACCACTAGGCTACCCTGCCGCCCCTCCACTCTAACCACTAGGCTACCTGCCGCCCCTCCACTCTAACCACTAGGCTACCTGCCGCCCCTCCACTCTAACCACTAGGCTACCTGCAGCCCCTCCACTCTAACCACTAGGCTACCTGCCGCCCCACCACTCTAACCACTAGGCTACCATGCCGCCCCTCCACTCTAACCACTAGGCTACCTGCCGCCCCTCCACTCTAACCACTAGGCTACCTGCCGCCCCTCCACTCTAACCACTAGGCTACCCTGCCGCCCCTCCACTCTAACCACTAGGCTACCCTGCCGCCCCTCCACTCTAACCACTAGGCTACCATGCCGCCCCTCCACTCTAACCACTAGGCTACCTGCCGCCCCTCCACTCTAACCACTAGGCTACCTGCCGCCCCTCCACTCTAACCACTAGGCTACCTGCAGCCCCTCCACTCTAACCACTAGGCTACCTGCCGCCCCACCACTCTAACCACTAGGCTACCATGCCGCCCCTCCACTCTAACCACTAGGCTACCTGCCGCCCCTCCACTCTAACCACTAGGCTACCTGCCGCCCCTCCACTCTAACCACTAGGCTACCCTGCCGCCCCTCCACTCTAACCACTAGGCTACCTGCCGCCCCCCACTCTAACCACTAGGCTACCATGCCGCCCCTCCACTCTAACCACTAGGCTACCTGCCGCCCCTCCACTCTAACCACTAGGCTACCTGCCACCCCTCCACTCTAACCACTAGGCTACCCTGCCGCCTATTGAAAAGTAACCTGCCATAAAGAGTTATTTGGATGAATGACTGTCCTGATAAGATAATCCCTTTGGGTTACAGGTAAAACCTTTTCACCAAAAGGTTAGTAATGGGGGTGTTT
The DNA here is from genome assembly GCF_013265735.2 of Oncorhynchus mykiss. Taxonomy (NCBI): domain Eukaryota; kingdom Metazoa; phylum Chordata; class Actinopteri; order Salmoniformes; family Salmonidae; genus Oncorhynchus; species Oncorhynchus mykiss. The sequence goes on from NC_048566.1 coordinate 96,082,464, forward strand.
TCGTGGGTGAAAGGGTTTTACCTGGAAGGGAGAAGACAAAACAAGTGTTTTACCTGGAAACTAAACAGTGGAAACTAAACAGTATTTGACCTGGAAACTAACCAGTGTTTTACCTGGAAACTAAACAGTATTTTACCTGGAAACTAAACAGTGGAAACTAAACAGTGGAAACTAAACAGTGGAAACTAAACAGTATTTTACCTGGAAACTAAACAGTGGAAACTAAACAGTATTTAACCTGGAAACTAAACAGTGTTTTTACCTGGAAACTAAACAGTGGAAACTAAACAGTATTTTACCTGGAAACTAAACAGTATTTTACCTGGAAACTAAACAGTGTTTTACCTGGAAACTAAACAGTGTTTTACCTGGAAACTAAACAGTGGAAACTAAACAGTATTTTACCTGGAAACTAACCAGTGTTTTACCTGGAAACTAACCAGTGGAAACTAAACAGTATTTTACCTGGAAACTAACCAGTGTTTTACCTGGAAACTAAACAGTATTTTACCTGGAAACTAAACAGTATTTTACCTGGAAACTAACCAGTGTTTTACCTGGAAACTAAACAGTATTTTACCTGGAAACTAAACAGTGGAAACTAAACAGTGGAAACTAAACAGTGGAAACTAAACAGTATTTTACCTGGAAACTAAACAGTATTTTACCTGGAAACTAAACAGTGGAAACTAAACAGTATTTTACCTGGAAACTAAACAGTATTTAACCTGGAAACTAAACAGTGTAAACTAAACAGTATTTTACCTGGAAACTAAACAGTATTTTACCTGGAAACTAAACAGTGTTTTACCTGGAAACTAAACAGTGTTTTACCTGGAAACTAAACAGTATTTTACCTGCAAACTAAACAGTGTTTTACCTGGAAACTAAACAGTGTTTTACCTGGAAACTAAACAGTATTTTACCTGGACACTAAACAGTGTTTTACCTGGAAACTAAACAGTGTTTAACCTGGAAACTAAACAGTGGAAACTAAACAGTGTTTTACCTGGAAACTAAACAGTGTTTTACCTGGAAACTAAACAGTATTTAACCTGGAAACTAAACAGTGGAAACTAAACAGTGTTTTACCTGGAAACTAAACAGTATTTTACCTGGAAACTAAACAATATTTAACCTGGAAACTAAACAGTGGAAACTAAACAGTGTTTTACCTGGAAACTAAGCAGTATTTTACCTGGAAACTAAACAGTATTTAACCTGGAAACTAAACAGTGGAAACTAAACAGTGTTTTACCTGGAAACTAAACAGTGGAAACTAAACAGTATTTTACCTGGAAACTAAACAGTATTTTACCTGGAAACTAAACAGTGTTTTACCTGGAAACTAAACAATGTTTTACCTGGAAACTAAACAGTGGAAACTAAACAGTATTTTACCTGGAAACTAAACAGTATTTAACCTGGAAACTAAACAGTGTTTTACCTGGAAACTAAACAGTGGAAACTAAACAGTATTTTACCTGGAAACTAAACAGTATTTAACCTGGAAACTAACCAGTGTTTTACCTGGAAACTAAACAGTGGAAACTAAACAGTATTTTACCTGGAAACTAAACAGTATTTTACCTGGAAACTAAACAGTGTTTTACCTGGAAACTAAACAGTGTTTAACCTGGAAACTAAACAGTGGAAACTAAACAGTGTTTTACCTGGAAACTAAACAGTGTTTTACCTGGAAACTAAACAGTATTTAACCTGGAAACTAAACAGTGGAAACTAAACAGTGTTTTACCTGGAAACTAAACAGTATTTTACCTGGAAACTAAACAATATTTAACCTGGAAACTAAACAGTGGAAACTAAACAGTGTTTTACCTGGAAACTAAGCAGTATTTTACCTGGAAACTAAACAGTATTTAACCTGGAAACTAAACAGTGGAAACTAAACAGTGTTTTACCTGGAAACTAAACAGTGGAAACTAAACAGTATTTTACCTGGAAACTAAACAGTATTTTACCTGGAAACTAAACAGTGTTTTACCTGGAAACTAAACAGTGTTTTACCTGGAAACTAAACAGTGTTTTACCTGGAAACTAAACAGTGGAAACTAAACAGTGTTTTACCTGGAAACTAAACAGTGTTTTACCTGGAAACTAAACAGTGGAAACTAAACAGTATTTAACCTGGAAACTAAACAGTGTTTTACCTGGAAACTAAACAGTATTTTACCTGGAAACTAAACAGTGTTTTACCTGGAAACTAAACAGTATTTAACCTGGAAACTAAACAGTGTTTTACCTGGAAACTAAACAGTGTTTTACCTGGAAACTAAACAGTATTTTACCTGGAAACTAAACAGTGTTTTACCTGGAAACTAAACAGTGTTTTACCTGGAAACTAAACAGTATTTTACCTGGAAACTAAACAGTGGAAACTAAACAGTATTTTACCTGGAAACTAACCAGTGTTTTACCTGGAAACTAACCAGTGGAAACTAAACAGTATTTTACCTGGAAACTAACCAGTGTTTTACCTGGAAACTAAACAGTATTTTACCTGGAAACTAAACAGTATTTAACCTGGAAACTAAACAGTGTTTTACCTGGAAACTAAACAGTGGAAACTAAACAGTATTTTACCTGGAAACTAAACAGTATTTAACCTGGAAACTAACCAGTGTTTTACCTGGAAACTAAACAGTGGAAACTAAACAGTATTTTACCTGGAAACTAAACAGTATTTAACCTGGAAACTAAACAGTGTTTTACCTGGAAACTAAACAGTGTTTTACCTGGAAACTAAACAGTGTTTTACCTGGAAACTAAACAGTGTTTTACCTGGAAACTAAACAGTATTGTACCTGGAAACTAAACAGTATTTTACCTGGAAACTAAACAGTGTTTTACCTGGAAACTAAACAGTGTTTTACCTGGAAACTAAAAAGTGTTTTACCTGGAAACTAAACAGTATTTTACCTGGAAACTAAACAGTGTTTTACCTGGAAACTAAACAGTTTTTAACCTGGAAACTAAACAGTGTTTTTACCTGGAAACTAAACAGTGTTTTACCTGGAAACTAAACAGTGTTTTACCTGGAAACTAAACAGTGGAAACTAAACAGTGTTTTACCTGGAAACTAAACAGTGTTTTACCTGGAAACTAAACAGTGGAAACTAAACAGTATTTAACCTGGAAACTAAACAGTGTTTTACCTGGAAACTAAACAGTATTTTACCTGGAAACTAAACAGTGTTTTACCTGGAAACTAAACAGTGTTTTACCTGGAAACTAAAAAGTGTTTTACCTGGAAACTAAACAGTATTTTACCTGGAAACTAAACAGTGTTTTACCTGGACACTAAACAGTGTTTTACCTGGAAACTAAACAGTGTTTTACCTGGAAACTAAACAGTGGAAACTAAACAGTGTTTTACCTGGAAACTAAACAGTGTTTTACCTGGAAACTAAACAGTGGAAACTAAACAGTATTTAACCTGGAAACTAAACAGTGTTTTACCTGGAAACTAAACAGTATTTTACCTGGAAACTAAACAGTGTTTTACCTGGAAACTAAACAGTATTTAACCTGGAAACTAAACAGTGTTTTACCTGGAAACTAAACAGTGTTTTACCTGGAAACTAAACAGTATTTTTACCTGGAAACTAAACAGTGGAAACTAAACAGTATTTTACCTGGAAACTAACCAGTGTTTTACCTGGAAACTAACCAGTGGAAACTAAACAGTATTTTACCTGGAAACTAACCAGTGTTTTACCTGGAAACTAAACAGTATTTTACCTGGAAACTAAACAGTATTTTACCTGGAAACTAAACAGTGTTTTACCTTGAAACTAAACAGTATTTTACCTGGAAACTAAACAGTGGAAACTAAACAGTATTTTACCTGGAAACTAAACAGTGTTTTACCTGGAAACTAAACAGTATTTTACCTGGAAACTAAACAGTGGAAACTAAACAGTGGAAACTAAACAGTAATTTACCTGGAAACTAAACAGTGTTTTACCTGGAAACTAAACAGTGGAAACTAAACAGTGTTTTACCTGGAAACTAAACAGTGGAAACTAAACAGTGTTTTACCTGGAAACTAAACAGTGTTTTACCTGGAAACTAAACAGTGGAAACTAAACAGTATTTTACCTGGAAACTAAACAGTGGAAACTAAACAGTGGAAACTAAACAGTGTTTTACCTGGAAACTAAACAGTGGAAACTAAACAGTATTTTACCTGGAAACTAAACAGTGTTTTTACCTGGAAACTAAACAGTATTTAACCTGGAAACTAAACAGTGTTTTTACCTGGAAACTAAACAGTGGAAACTAAACAGTGTTTTACCTGGAAACTAAACAGTGGAAACTAAACAGTATTTTACCTGGAAACTAAACAGTGTTTTACCTGGAAACTAAACAGTATTTTACCTGGAAACTAAACAGTGGAAACTAAACAGTATTTTACCTGGAAACTAAACAGTGGAAACTAAACAGTGTTTTACCTGGAAACTAAACAGTGTTTTTACCTGGAAACTAAACAGTGTTTTACCTGGAAACTAAACAGTGGAAACTAAACAGTATTTTACCTGGAAACTAAACAGTGGAAACTAAACAGTGTTTTACCTGGAAACTAAACAGTGTTTTACCTGGAAACTAAACAGTGTTTTACCTGGAAACTAAACAGTTTTTTACCTGGAAACTAAACAGTGTTTTACCTGGAAATTAAACAGTGTTTTCCTAAAGCCGAGGAATCCTTTACAAACCCGTTTTGAAGAGTGTTTATGCGACAGAATAATTCATCCTAGAACTCTACAGTACAGACAGACAGAACAGTACAGACAGAACAGAACAGTACAGACAGAACAGTACAGACAGACAGAACAGAACAGTACAGACAGAACAGTACAGACAGACAGAACAGAACAGAACAGTACAGACAGAACAGTACAGACAGACAGAACAGAACAGTACAGACAGACAGAACAGAACAGAACAGTACAGACAGAACAGTACAGACAGACAGACAGAACAGAACAGAACAGTACAGACAGACAGAACAGAACAGTACAGACAGACAGACAGAACAGAACAGTACAGACAGAACAGTACAGACAGAACAGAACAGTACAGACAGAACAGTACAGACAGACAGACAGAACAGAACAGTACAGACAGAACAGTACAGACAGAACAGAACAGTACAGACAGAACAATACAGACAGAACAATACAGACAGAACAGTACGTACAGACAGACAGACAGACAGACAGACACACGCAGACACAGAGACACAGACAGACAGACAGACAGACAGACAGACAGACAGACAGACAGACAGAATGAACAGAACAGAGTAGGATCAGTTCTGCCTTTTAGATCTTAAAGAATATGTTTATATGAATAACAGGGACCTGATCCTAGATCGGTACAGGGTTTTAATTTCCCATGAGGTGATCTGAGTAGAGACAAGCACTGTTACCTTCAGACTGGAGCAACTGGACCTCTGCATCCCTGAAGATGATGGGGTAGAGGAGACGTCGTCTGGGGTCCACCTCGCCTTAGATGGAACCTCCATCTTTCTAAGGAAGATAATGGTTTCTTCAGGTGAAGGAATTTCTCTGTTGTAATCTTTCGTCATTGGTTCAACTCACACCTGTTGGAAGATATTATTTTCCAAAGAAAGTAAATTACTGGCTACAGGCATCATCTAAAAATATGGAATTATATGTTGCCTTTCTTTTCCACTTGTTTAGATGGAGGCTGGAGAAATGAAATGAGACTCACACTTCATCAGCCAAATGACATTTACACGGGGAGGACAGACTGTTGGGTCACGGAGGGGAGAGGATGGAGGACAGACTGTTGGGTCACGGAGGAGAGAGGATGGTGGACAGACTGTTGGGTCACGAAGGACGGTGGACAGACTTTTGGGTCACGGAAGAGAGAGGATGGAGGACGGAGGACAGACTTTTGGGTCACGGAGGAGAGAGGATGGAGGATAGAGGACAGACTTTTGGGTCACGGAGGAGAGAGGATAGAGGATAGAGGACAGACTTTTGGGTCACGGAGGAGAGAGGATGGAGGATAGAGGACAGACTTTTGGGTCACGGAGGAGAGAGGATGGAGGATGGAGGACAGACTTTTGGGTCACGGAGGAGAGAGGATGGAGGACGGAGGACAGACTTTTGGGTCACGGAGGAGAGAGGATGGAGGATGGAGGACAGACTTTTGGGTCACGGAGGAGAGAGGATGGAGGACGGAGGACAGACTTTTGGGTCACGGAGGAGAGAGGATGGAGGACGGAGGACAGACTTTTGGGTCACGGAGGAGAGAGGATGGAGGACAGACTTTTGGGTCACGGAGGAGAGAGGATGGAGGACGGAGGACAGACTTTTGGGTCACGGAGGAGAGAGGATGGAGGATAGAGGACAGACTTTTGGGTCACGGAGGAGAGAGGATGGAGGACGGAGGACAGACTTTTGGGTCACGGAGGAGAGAGGATGGAGGATGGAGGACAGACTTTTGGGTCACGGAGGAGAGAGGATGGAGGACGGAGGACAGACTGTTGGGTCACGGAGGAGAGAGGATGGAGGACGGTGGACAGACTTTTGGGTCACGGAGGAGAGAGGATGGAGGACGGAGGACAGACTTTTGCCCAAATGAGAAAAGCCTCAAGTTGTAGGCCTATGTGCCTTTTCTCTCTGCCGGAAACGCTGTCTCCAGTCAAGGGTACAGTAGCACAACTTCCACCAAAATGGCGCTGCGTTTGTTTACGAGGTCGCTAAAATATTACTTTAGCTTTCAAAGTTTGACCAAAACAATCTAATATCAAAGACAGTGGCAACTTGGTGGTATACATTTTTAGGGGGATTTTCTGAACAATTTATTGAACAACTGAGTCATGTAACAGAAGAGATGGCGAAACATCATGTGTGTAAGCCACAAGTGGTTTCTCACGGTAAACAACGCACCCTTTGTTTTCTAACTGGAGCAAACAGACAGAAAGTACAGATAGCCTAAAAGGGCCTATAGCCTACTGTTTACGTGTTACTTGAATTCATAACCCCTTTATTATGGCTTCATCTGATTCATTCCAATGATTTATCATTGTTTGATAGCCTAATTGTTCATTCATAACAACATTGGGCATCCAAATGTTAAACATGATCTATTCTACGAGGGGGCTGACAGAAATCAAAAGTGACGGTTTCCTCGATAAATCAAGATGTAGGCTCAATAATAATCACATGTACATGTAGCTGACTGTTTCTCTTCTTTATTTAACTAGGCAAGTCAGTTAAGAACAACATCTAATTTTCCATGACCCCCTAGGAACAGTGGCTCAACTGCCTTGTTCAGGGGAAGAATGACAGATTTTTACCTTGTCAGCTCGGGAATTTGATCTAGCAACCTTTCGGTTACTCGTCCAACGGTCTAACCACCAGGCTACCTGCTGCCCAAAGTTTGGTAATTGGATTTGATAATAGGATGGATTATCTTGACAAAATAATTGCACAAACAGCCTAGTGAAACCAATATGTTCAAAGTTGAATAATTGGACAACTCTTGAACAGAATGGGTCAACGTAGTTTTTTTTTATTTTTATGTTACATTGTGTGAATAAAATGAAATTTTCATCACTTGGTTTCATGAATGAATCTCAGTCAAGGTGTAAAACAGACCATCCGTCTCTGATCCCAGTACAGACCACAGGCACACTTTAACTAACTAGCTGAATGACACGGTACACTATGACTGAATTACACAATGCACACAGAAGACAGAGAGCTCTCTCTCTTTCTTTCTTTCTGTCTTTCTTTCTTTCTCTCTCTCTCTCTTCCCCATCTCTCTCTCTTCCCCATCTCTCTCTCTCCCCATCTCTCTTTCCCTCTACCAATCTCTTTCTCTCTCATTATCTCTCTCGCTACCAATCTCCCTCCCTCCCTCTCTCCCTCTCTCTCTCTCTCTCTCCCTCTCCCCCCCCTCTTTCTCTCTCTGTCTGTCTGTCTGTATGTCTGTCTGTCTGTCACTCTCTGTCTCTCTCTGTCTCTCTCTCTCTCTCAATTCCAATTCAATTTAAGGGGCTTTATTGGCATGGGAAACATATGTTTACATTACTAAAACAAGTGCAAGAAATTATAAACTGGAGTGAAATAAACAAAAAAAATGAACAGTAATCATTACACACAAGTTCCCAAAGAATAAAGACATTTCAAATGTCATATTATGTCTATATACAGTGTTGTAACGATGTACAAATGGTTAAAGTACAAAAGTGAAAATAAATAAACATAAATATGGGTTGTATTTACAATGGTGTTTGTTCTTCACTGATTGTCCTTTTCTTGTGGCAACAGATCACAAATATTGCTGCTGTGATTGCACACAATGATTTTTCACCCAATAAATATGGGAGTATCACAATGTTGTTTTCTAATTCTTTGTGGGTCTGTGTATTCTGAGGAAAATATGTGTCTCTACTATGGTCATACATTTCGAAGGAGGTTAGGAAGTGCAGCTCAGTTATCCACCTCATTTTGTGGGCAGTGTGCACATAGCCTGTCTTCTCTTGAGAGCCAGGTCTGCCTTCGGCATCCTCTCTCAATAGCATGGCTATGATCACTGAGTCTGTACATAGTCAGCTTTCCTTAAGTTTGAGTCAGTCACAGTGGTCAGGTATTATGCCGCTGTGTACTCTCTGTGTAGGGCCAAATGGCATTATAGTTTGCTCTGTTTTTTTGTTAATTCTTTCCAATGTGTCAAGTAATTATCTTATTATTTTTTTATTCACTCTTTCTCCCCCATATCTCTCTCTTTCTCTCTCTCCCCATCTCTCTCTTTCTCTCTCCCTCTCTCTCTCCCCATCTCTCTCTCACTCTCTCTCAGCAACCCAAGTGTCTAATGAATAGGAAATTTACTCAGTAGGTCGGCTAAAGGTAATGTCTCTGATTATAGACAATCTGATAGGTCATATCTTAGCTAATAACATTATAGACTGTTTGCCTAATAACCTTTACAAAAAACTACCAAATAGTCAGGCCTACAAGTGATCCTAAACTAATCTGTGGATGCAGCAGTACTTTTGTCCAATGATGTCCAACAGGCTACACATTTCTCCTTATGCGCCAGTGTCCACATTTAATCATTGTAAATACTGAATACGATGTCGTTTTTTTTCTTCAGATTGTTCATTGCAAGAGAAACTCTGTGTGTCAGGATAAACACACAGTATGTATGGCGTTCATAAAGGGGAGAACAACCAAACAAAGTCAATGACATTTTCACATGTAACTGTTAGCCACAGCAATGCTGCACTTCCTACATTGTCTGTGATCTCTATTTCTCAAGCAGTGACATTTGACGAGAGCATCATTATTATTTTTTTTAAGGATCTAAACATAATTGGTTAACAGTCCACCATGATAAAATATAATATAACCTAATATGTTATTCGTTTTTTTTTTATGTTTTCATACAATGGAAATCTCAGGGACTGTGGCTTTCGGCTAAATATGTTGCCATAGCCAATAAATATATTTAATTGATTCCTACTTACCCAAGTATTTTTTTCTGAACTGAAGGAGCTCAGAGGCTGCAGAGCTTCGACGTGTCGACGTTATATCCGCTCTGAAACTTCTTCGTAGCAGAACCCTTGCCCGAACGAACCCCCGCTTCCAGTTTTCAGTTTTCCATATTCTTTATTGTCCAATAGCAATATCGCTTTCTTCAATAATCAACTCAATCAATTTCTCAGAATGTTCATTTTTTTGGTTGTGGATTTCAGTCCGGCTTTGACAAGCGACCAACATACCCGGAGAATTGGAGCAATCTGAGCACTTGGAGCCTATAGTTCAGTTCATGGAAACCGCTGAGAATTGAACCGAAACACGTGATGCGCGTCTGAGTAGAACTATAGAAAAGCACACTTAATTCATGCCATTATTTTAGCCGTTCATTAAATCTAGGCTAAAGAGCATCACCGCTAACGCAGGGAAAGTATATCATGTGTGGTAAATCGGAATAGCCTAAACATCGAAAGAGAGAAAAAAATAGATAAGCCTTAGATGTCTTAGATGGCAGATGATGAGTGTGGAACGTGATGATGGGAGGTTGATGACGTGATGATCAGCAAATCTCTAAGTACTGTGAATCATTCATTTAGCTGCAGGTGATCACGTCTCATAAACAGTTTTTTTTGCGACATAACAAGCCATAACATATTTTATTTCTCAGGTTCACATGTTGATGTGAAACATGTTATAATTCAAAACAGTAAAGTATAACATATTTATACTTGTTTATATTTATACATGCCTAATATGTGCCTAATATGTACCATATGAGTTTGTAACAGTTTTACAGCACTTTACAGCACTTCTACCCGCAGGGATATACAGTGTCAATAACTATTCAAACTTGCACCTGTTAGGCCAACAATATCTCATTGTATTACTGCAACATTCGACGTTTGTCCACAAACATCGAGTTTTTAAGGTTAAGTTTAGGCATTAATTCCGACTGGTTAAGGTAAAGGTTAATGTTTGGGATATAATTATGATTTTTTAAATTGCCCACCACTGGGATTGAAACTGCGATCCTCTGAGCCAGAGCTCGTGGTTTAGCAAGCCGTAGCACGCCTTAGGAAGCCACGAGCTTACTTGATGGGAATAGCGCTCACCGTTGTACCTAGTGGCCAATATAAAAGGCATCTCCCGACATTCTAGGGACCTGGAATAGTTATTTGGGCGGCAGGTAGCTCAGTGGTTCGAGCATTAGGCCAGTACCCGAAAGGTTGCTGGATTGAATTCCTGAGCTGACCATCTGTCATTCTGCCACTGAACAAGGCAGTTAACTAACTGTTCTCTGGTAGGCCTTCATTGTAAATAAGAATTAGTTCTAAACTGACCTGTCTAGTTAAATAAAATAATATTGGATCTGGTGTTACCTGGCTGTTTAACCCTGAAATGGTCCCATGCCACATCTTGATAATAAGCCTAATTGAAACTAATTGGGCACACTTAATGACCCTTGGTAATTCCTATGGCTTTAAAATTCTGCTTCTATCATGGTGTGAATATTCCACACACTGGCAGCATAGCTTAATTTTTTATTTCACCTTTATTTAACCAGGTTGGCCAGTTGAGAACAAGTTCTCATTTACAACTGCGACCTGGCCAAGATAAAGCAAAGCAGTGTGACAAAAAACAACAACACAGAGTTACACATAAACAAAAGTACAGTCAATAACACAATAGAAAAATCTATATACAGTGTGGAAATGGCATAAGGAGGTAAGGCAATAGATAAGCAATACTAGCGAGGTAATTACAATTTAGCAAATGAACACTGGAGTGATAGATGTGCAGATGATGATGTGGAAGTAGAAATACTGGAGTGCAAAAGAACAAAAAAAGTAAATAAAAACAATATGGGGATGAGGTAGGTAGTTGGGCTATTTACAGATGGGCTGTGTACAGCTGCAGCGATCGGTAAGCTGCTTAGATTGCTGATGCTTAAAGTTAGTGAGGGAGATGTAAGTCTCCAACTTCATCGATTTTTGCAATTCGTTCCAGTCATTGGCAGCAGAGAACTGTAAGGAAAGGCGGCCAAAGGAGGTGTTGGTTTTGGGGATGACCAGTGAGATATACCTGCTGGAGCGTGTGCTACGGGTGGGTGTTGTTATGGTGACCAGTGAGCTGAGATAAGGCGGAGCTTTACCTAGCAAAGACTTAGAGATGACCTGGAGCCAGTGGGTCTGGCGACGAATATGTAGCGAGGGCCAGCCAACGAGAGCATACAGGTCACAGTGGTGGGTGGTATATGGGGCTTTGGTGACAAAACGGATGGCACTGTGATAGACTGCATTCAGTTTCCTGAGTAGAGTGTTGGAGGCTATTTTGTAAATGACATCGCCGAAGTCGAGGATCGGTAGGATAGTCAGTTTTACGAGGGTATGTTTGGCAGCGTGAGGGAAGGAGGCTTGGTTGTGAAATAGGAAGCGGATTCTAGATGTAATTTTGGATTGGAGATGCTTAATGTGAGTCTGGAAGGAGAGATTACAGTCTAGCCAGATACCTAGGTATTTGTAGTTGTCCACATATTCTAAGTCAGAACTGTCCAGAGAAGTGATGCTAGTCGGGCGGGCGTGGGCAGCGATCGGTTGAAAAGCATGCATTTAGTTTTACTAGCGTTTAAGAGCAGTTGGAGGCCACAGAAGGAGTGTTTTATGGCATTGAAGCTTATTTATTTGGAGGTTTGTTAACACAGTGCGTAGAGGTGGATCAAGGAATCACCCGCAGCAAGAGCGACATCATTGATGTATACAGAGAAAAGAGTCGGCCTGAAAATTTAACCGTGTGGTACCCCCATAGAGACTGCCAGAGGTCCGGACAACAGGTCCACCGATTTGACACACTAAACTCTGTCTGAGAAGTAGTTGGTGAAACAGGCGAGGCAGTCATTTGAGAAACCAAGGCTGTTGAGTCTTCCGACAAGAATACGGTGATTGACAGAGTCGAAAGCCTTGGCCAGGTCGATTAAGACGGCTGAACAGTACTGTCTTTTATTGATGGTGGTTATGATATAGTTTAGTACTTTGAGCTTTGCTGAGGTGCACCTGTGACCAGCTCGGAAACCGGAAAGCACAGCGGAGAAGGTACGGTGGGACTCGAAATGGTCAGTGATCTGTTTATTAACTTGGCTTTCGAAGACCTTAGAAAGACAGGGTAGGATAGATATAGGTCTGTAACAGTTTGGGTCTAGATTGTCACCCCCTTTGAAGAGGGGGATGACTGCGGCAACTTTCCAATCTTTAGGAATCTCGGACGATACGAAAGAGAGGTTGAACAGACTAGTAATAGGGGTTGCAACAATTTTTGGCGGATAATTTCAGAAAAGAGAGGGTCCAGATTGTCTAGCCCAGCTGATTTTTATGGGTCCAGGATTTGCAGCTCTTTCAGAACATCTGCTATCTGGATTTGGGTGAAGGAGAAGCTGGGGATGCTTGCCCAAGTAGCTGCAGGGGATGCAGAGCTGTTGGCCGGGGATGGGGTAGCCAGGAGGAAAGCATGGCCAGGCGTAGAGATTTTAGTCCCCATTTGGACCAATTTTCCAAGAATCCTTAAACATTAAAATACAATTTATAATACGAACACATTTTCACATTTTTTGGGCGGCTGGGTAGCCTAGTGGTTAGAGTGTTGGACTAGGAACCGGAAGGTTGCAAGTTCAAATCCCCCAGCTGACAAGGTACAAATATTTTATTCTGCCCCTGAACAGGCAGTTAACCCACTGTTCCTAGGCCCTCATTGAAAATGAGAGTTTGTTCTTAACTGACTTGCCTAGTTAAATAATGGTAAAAAATAATATAACACACTATTACAAACATACATGATATACTAACATAATGACCCAATAAATACTCAATCTAAAAAATATTGATTCTTCATCTACTATAGTCCCACAACATTTCTATGTAAAATAATGTTTAAATTTATATATTGAAAGGTTTCTGGTTTGCTCAGTTAATTTATTCCATATCTTTTTTGCTCTAAATCAAAATGCTCTTTTGCCTATTTCTCTTTTCTGTCTGGATAACGCATAGATGGTGGACAATCTATTCCTAGTATTTACTGAATGTCTGTCTCTTACCAACTGAATACCATTGTGAATAGAACTTGGCCGTTTTAAATTATGTATATTATGAAATAAAATAAGCATGTTTTTTTCAATTATCTTGTTGATTGATGACCAACCAAGAACACTGCGCATGACTGCAACAGAAGAACCATATCTCCACCTTAAAACAATCCTTGCTGCTTTGTTCTGTGCATTCTGCAGCCTCCTAACTTCACTTGATGATGCATTTCCCCAGACCACAGAACAGTAGTTCACCTGACTCTCAATTAATACATAGATTAGTTATTTGAGACGACCATGATAAGCAGTTGTCTAGCTGCACTCCCAATAGTTTGGTTTCTGCCACTTCCTCAATTTGTACTCCTCCTATACTTAACTGTTTTGGCATTTCCCCAGTGGAACAGACCAACATAACTTTGGTTTTCTTGGTGTTTAAAACAAGTTTGTTCTGGCAAACCCACTCCCTGATATTCTTCAAATCTCCTTGTAAAGCCTGCTGTACCTGTTGAACCGATTGTCTTGCTGCATAAATTGTAGTATCATCAGCAAATATAGTAGCTTGAGTTTCAGCTAAGGCATAGGGAAGGTCGTTGGCATATATTAAATAAAGACGTGGCCCAAGGCAGCTGCCCTGCGGTATTCCACAGTTTAACACATGAGGGGAAGAAAATGAACCATTGATATTGTATAGGTGGACTGTTTCCTGTCAGTTAGATATGACTGTACCCAATTCAATGCTACCTCCTTAAAACCATAATGTATTAATTTATTTCATGATCCTCTAAATCAAATGCTGCACTGCAATCTAAAAATAGTACACCCACAAACCTGCCATTATCCATAGCATTGAGCCACTGGTCAGTCATGTCAACCAATGCTGTGGTAGTGGAATGTTTTTTGCAATAAGCATGCTGATTGACTGTAATCAGATCATTCTTTTCCATGTACTCCCATATTTGTCAACTCACAATACCCTCCAATATCTTACTGAGTGTAGGGAGTAGACTAATTGGTTGACTATTGGCAGGAGTAATGGGTTCTTTGCAGTCTTCCGGAATAGGGCACAGTTTCGCATGCTTTCATACATTTGCAAACACCCCCTTTTCCAGTGACCAATTAAATATGTATCTCAGTGGAACTGCAATCTGGGGAGCAGCACAGCAAAGCAAAACATTATCCATAAGACCATAACCTGTAGATTTACCATCAGGTAATGACTTCAATAGGTTTAACACCTCCTCCACTGACACCGTTTGTAGACTTAAAGAGCAGATCTTGTTGCTCGTAATATGATCATCAATCCATTGGACAATAGCTTGTTTGGAAGAATGTGTGTTTACATTGTTGCTCAGTAAATTAATTTTCTTTGTAAAATAATCTGCAAAATGATTGGCAATATCAACTGGTTTTGTTATCATTCTCCCGCCAACCTCCACACTAGATGGGCATGATGAGATAGATGTACCAAGTAAGCCCTTAACTGTGTTCCATACCTTTTTACAATCATTTTTACAATCATTAAAAGCATTGTTGTAAAATTACTTTTTTTTCCTTTTGATTCAATTTAACTGCATAATTACGTAATGTTCTATAATTCTGTTCATCAATTTCTAATTTTGACTTGGCTGCTAAGACTTTTGCCTTATTTCTTTGAAAAAAAGCCTCACCCAGTTCATCATCAATCCATGGAGATGGACGGTTCTCTTTCTTATGCTTAGGCATGATGGTCCATTACCTCAGTGAGCAAATCAATAAAACATTCTGTAGCGTGATTTAAATCATCCTCTAGATAAATCAGCTCCCAGGGTACAGCAGCCAAATCATTTAGAAATAACTCATGATTAAATGTTTGAAAATTTATCTTGACCACAATCCTAGGGGGTTTCTTTGGAACCTTGGTGTTCATGGTTATGGTCACAATATTATGGTCTGTCCAGCCCACTGGCATTGATCTGGCTTTTAAGCGTTGCAATGGTATATTACAGAAGATCAGATCAATGCATGTGTCTGCTTAAGTTGGGATCAATGTTGGGTTCAATGCAACCATTTGTTTCAAACCACAGTTCTTGGCATATCTTATCAATTTTGTTCTATTCAAATTATTGTGATCCTTTCCAATTTATATTAAAATCACCCAAGATAAATACATCGCTGTTGCTATCTGTGGCCTGGTCAAACCCAGGACACACGTCATCCAAATAGGACACCTTAGAGCTAGGAGTACACACATCCTACCAATATGGGTGCCTGGTGAGGCAGATGTACTTGAGTCCATAGTGCATCTATTTGACCTACATTAAGGTCACCCCTCCTCTTAAAAGGTATATGATTCTGAATGTACAGTGCTACCCCCACTATTCCTATTCCTGTCCCTTCTAAGTAGACTATATCTATGATTCCTGTCCTTTCTAAGTAGATTATATCTATGGTTCCTGTCCCTTCTTAGTAGACTATATCTATGATTCCTGTCCCTTCTAAGTAGACTATATCTATGATTCCTGTCCCGTCTAAGTAGACTATATCTATGATTCCTGTCCTTTCTAAGTAGACTATATCTATGATTCCTGTCCCTTCTAAGTAGACTATATCTATGATTCCTGTCCCTTCTAAGTAGACTATATCTATGATTCCTGTCCCTTCTCAGTAGACTATATCTATGATTCCTGTCCCTTCTAAGTAGACTATATCTATGATTCCTGTCCCTTCTAAGTAGACTATATCTATGATTCCTGTCCCTTCTAAGTAGACTATATATATGATTCCTGTCCCTTCTAAGTAGACCATATCTATGATTCCTGTCCCTTCTAAGTAGACTATATCTATGATTCCTGTCCCTTCTCAGTAGACTATATCTATGATTCCTGTCCCTTCTAAGTAGACTATATCTATGATTCCTGTCCCTTCTAAGTAGACTATATCCATTAATGTTCATTTGCCCATCATTTACAGATGCATCTAAATGCGTTTCGGTCAAAGACAAAATATGAATATTTATGTTGACCAAGTAAAAAACCTCATGTATTTTCTTAGAAAGGCTACATACATTAACCTGAGCTATATGCAACCCTTTCCTTATCAAGAGGAGCTCAATAGGGCATGTATTCATTATAGTGGAGATCAATAGGTCATGTATTCATTATAGTGGAGATCAATAGGTCATGTATTCATTATAGTAGAGATCAATAGAGCATGTATTCATTATAGTGGAGATCAATAGAGTATGTATTCATTATAGTTGAAGTTGTCACGATACACTACAACACACAAACTCAGATTTGAACATTACATTAAAATAGCCAGGGAGTTACTCTAGAGTCCTGATACAGTTGCCCGTTGATATAAAGTTTACCCATCACCATGGAGACTCGTTGTTTCAGGCATTGAGTTTCCTTCATGATGAGATATAGTTTTTTTTTCTCCTTTCATTGATCTAGGTGGGGAAGTGATCATTCATTCCAAAATCAGTGTTTCTGAGTTCTCTCCCCGTGTTCTTCGTCATTTCCTTTTGCTTAACTTTATCAAAACATGCAATAATAGCTCGTGGCCTATTTCGTTACGCACAACATCCGTGGGCAGTTTTAGTTGAGTTGACATAAAGTCTCGGACTGTGTCCTCACAGCCTCTGCGGTTGTCCTTCTCCGGTATCCCTGAGAATATTAGATTGTCCCGCATTGATCAACACTGCACATCAAGCAAGGTTTCTTTAATAAGTTGTTTGTTAAACCGTGTCATGAATACAGTACCTTTCAGCTCTGTGTTCTCTTTCCTTAGATCATCAATTTGACGTTGGCTAAATTCTAGACGGGCACATAATGCATTAATGTCCTCTCGTAATATATCCATGATATCAAGTTTAGCAAGCCTTTCATTGATGGATTTTAACAAGTCAACATCCATATCAGTAAACCTCTCCCCACTCGCCACACTCTTACTAGGGGATGGTTTGGTTCCATCGTTGATACCTATTGGCCAACCTGGTTTTGGTTCGTTTTGTTGATTGGGTTTGCTGTCCTTAACAATGCTTGAATCCTCCGAAACCAGCGACATGTTTCTTTGAGTTCGTAAGTATCTCTCGTCAGTTCAAGCTCTTCAATGGATTCTGAATCATCCAGCGTGTTTACAGGCAGAGTTAAACACACATAGTCAGTTTGTTGCAACCACAGTTTAGCTTGTTCCGTATTCCGTTTCAACCTTTCCAGAGAAATATTTATTGAAATGATCGATTATCGTGGATTTAACGGTAGTGACAGAGTTTCCTAGACTCGATAGAGTGGGGATCTGGGAGGAGGTACTCTTATTGTCTTTACTTTCCTGTGTCCCAAAACCTTTTGGAGTTAGAGCTACAAGATGCACATTTCTGTTTGAAAAAGCTAGCCTTTGCTTTCCTAACTGACTGTGTGTATTGGTTCCTGACTTCCCTGAAAAGTTGCATATCGCGGGGACTATTTTACGCTAGTGCAGTACGCCACAGGATGTTTTTGTGCTGGTCGAGGGCAGTCAGGTCAGGAGTGAACCAAGGCCTATATCTGTTATTAGTTCTACATTTTTTGAAAGGGGCATGCTTATTTAAGATGGTGAGGAAATTACTTTTAAAGAATGACCAGGCATCCTCGACTGACGGGATGAGATCAATATCCTTCCAGGATACTCGGGCCAGGTCGATTAGAAAGGCCTGCTCGCAGAAGTATTTTATGGAGCGTTTGACAGTGATGAGGGGTACAGTTACATTTCTTATTTTCATCACTCAATTTTAAAACTGAACTATTTCATTGCTATACAGATTGAATGATATACATAAACCTATTCAAATAAATGAATATTACAGTATGATATGGGGTAAATTTAGTGAGACATCTAACACAGATTCTAACAGAGCAGTCCAGTGATGGAATTCGTCCTGTATGTACCTCACTGGGTGATCAATCCTCGATGTCCCATGTTTTCCTGTTGCCATGGAGATAGATACCAAGCCTGCATGACATATAGAGCTTACAGTACTGCATATACATTACATTATGGCTTCACATTACATCCAGGATGTTTTCTGTTTTTGCTATTTAAGGCGAATTTTAAATAAACATAGCTTGGGCACGACCACTATCACAGTTGATGATCGCCTATTGCGAGAGAGGAAGGACTGATACTGTTGTTAATATACTGATCCATATTGAGAGAGAGAGAGAGAGAGAGAGAGAGAGAGAGAGAGAGAAAGAAAAAATTGGGTCTGATAGATAAAATATGCCACATGAGTATAACCTGCTTCTGCAACCATGTTCCTTTGGAAATTAGAACTTTAGTACAATTATTTACCTTAAATCACCCTAATGTATGTAATGTATGTATGTAATTACACAGCAATGAATAGGTTTAAGGGTAACTTTAAGTGTTGTCCAACATTATTACACGTTTAAGGTATAAGAGGAACTTAACTTGTGGTCCTCCATAACTCAGTTAGTAGAGCATGGTGTTTGTAGTCCATAACTCAGATAGTAGAGCATGGTGCTTGTAGTCCGTAACTCAGATAGTAGAGCATGGTGCTTGTAGTCCGTAACTCAGATAGTAGAGCATGGTGCTTGTAGTCCGTAACTCAGATAGTAGAGCATGGTGCTTGTAGTCCGTAACTCAGATAGTAGAGCATGGTGCTTGTAGTCTGTAACTCAGATAGTAGAGCATGGTGCTTGTAGTCCATAACTCAGTTAGTAGAGCATGGTGCTTGTAGTCCGTAACTCAGTTAGTAGAGCATGGTGCTTGTAGTCTGTAACTCAGTTAGTAGAGCATGGTGCTTGTAGTCTGTAACTCAGATAGTAGAGCATGGTGCTTGTGGTCCATAACTCAGTTAGTAGAGCATGGTGCTTGAAGTCTGTATCTCAGATAGTAGAGCATGGTGCTTGTGGTCCATAACTCAGTTAGTAGAGCATGGTGCTTGTAGTCTGTAACTCAGTTAGTAGAGCATGGTGCTTGTAGTCTGTAACTCAGATAGTAGAGCATGGTGCTTGTAGTCCGTAACTCAGTTAGTAGAGCATGGTGCTTGTAGTCTGTAACTCAGTTAGTAGAGCATGGTGCTTGTAGTCCGTAACTCAGTTAGTAGAGCATGGTGCTTGTAGTCTGTAACTCAGTTAGTAGAGCATGGTGCTTGTAGTCCATAACTCAGTTAGTAGAGCATGGTGCTTGTAGTCTGTAACTCAGATAGTAGAGCATGGTGCTTGTAGTCCGTAACTCAGATAGTAGAGCATGGTGCTTGTAGTCCATAACTCAGTTAGTAGAGCATGGTGCTTGTAGTCTGTAACTCAGATAGTAGAGCATGGTGCTTGTAGTCTGTAACTCAGATAGTAGAGCATGGTGCTTGTAGTCCGTAACTCAGATAGTAGAGCATGGTGCTTGTAGTCCATAACTCAGTTAGTAGAGCATGGTGCTTGTAGTCTGTAACTCAGTTAGTAGAGCATGGTGCTTGTACTCTGTAACTCAGTTAGTAGAGCATGGTGCTTGTAGTCCGTAACTCAGATAGTAGAGCATGGTGCTTGTAGTCTGTAACTCAGTTAGTAGAGCATGGTGCTTGTAGTCCGTAACTCAGATAGTAGAGCATGGTGCTTATGGTCCGTAACTCAGATAGTAGAGCATGGTGCTTGTAGTCCGTAACTCAGTTAGTAGAGCATGGTGCTTGTAGTCCGTAACTCAGATAGTAGAGCATGGTGCTTGTAGTCTGTAACTCAGTTAGTAGAGCATGGTGCTTGTAGTCCGTAACTCAGATAGTAGAGCATGGTGCTTGTAGTCTGTAACTCAGTTAGTAGAGCATGGTGCTTGTAGTCTGTAACTCAGATAGTAGAGCATGGTGCTTGTAGTCTGTAACTCAGATAGTAGAGCATGGTGCTTGTAGTCCGTAACTCAGATAGTAGAGCATGGTGCTTGTAGTCTGTAACTCAGTAAAGCATGGTGCTTGTAGTCCGTAACTCAGTTAGTAGAGCATGGTGCTTGTAGTCCGTAACTCAGTTAGTAGAGCATGGTGCTTGTAGTCTGTAACTCAGTTAGTAGAGCATGGTGCTTGTAGTCTGTAACTCAGATAGTAGAGCATGGTGCTTGTGGTCCATAACTCAGTTAGTAGAGCATGGTGCTTGAAGTCTGTATCTCAGATAGTAGAGCATGGTGCTTGTGGTCCATAACTCAGTTAGTAGAGCATGGTGCTTGTAGTCTGTAACTCAGTTAGTAGAGCATGGTGCTTGTAGTCTGTAACTCAGATAGTAGAGCATGGTGCTTGTAGTCTGTAACTCAGATAGTAGAGCATGGTGCTTGTAGTCCGTAACTCAGATAGTAGAGCATGGTGCTTGTAGTCCGTAACTCAGTTAGTAGAGCATGGTGCTTGTAGTCTGTAACTCAGATAGTAGAGCATGGTGCTTATGGTCCGTAACTCAGATAGTAGAGCATGGTGCTTATGGTCCGTAACTCAGTTAGTAGAGCATGGTGCTTGTAGTCTGTAACTCAGATAGTAGAGCATGGTGCTTGTAGTCCGTAACTCAGTTAGTAGAGCATGGTGCTTGTAGTCTGTAACTCAGTTAGTAGAGCATGGTGCTTGTAGTCTGTAACTCAGATAGTAGAGCATGGTGCTTGTAGTCTGTAACTCAGATAGTAGAGCATGGTGCTTGTAGTCCGTAACTCAGTTAGTAGAGCATGGTGCTTGTAGTCTGTAACTCAGTTAGTAGAGCATGGTGCTTGTAGTCCGTAACTCAGTTAGTAGAGCATGGTGCTTGTAGTCTGTAACTCAGTTAGTAGAGCATGGTGCTTGTAGTCCATAACTCAGTTAGTAGAGCATGGTGCTTGTAGTCTGTAACTCAGATAGTAGAGCATGGTGCTTGTAGTCCGTAACTCAGATAGTAGAGCATGGTGCTTGTAGTCCATAACTCAGTTAGTAGAGCATGGTGCTTGTAGTCTGTAACTCAGATAGTAGAGCATGGTGCTTGTAGTCTGTAACTCAGATAGTAGAGCATGGTGCTTGTAGTCCGTAACTCAGATAGTAGAGCATGGTGCTTGTAGTCCATAACTCAGTTAGTAGAGCATGGTGCTTGTAGTCTGTAACTCAGTTAGTAGAGCATGGTGCTTGTAGTCTGTAACTCAGTTAGTAGAGCATGGTGCTTGTAGTCCGTAACTCAGATAGTAGAGCATGGTGCTTGTAGTCTATAACTCAGTTAGTAGAGCATGGTGCTTGTAGTCCGTAACTCAGATAGTAGAGCATGGTGCTTATGGTCCGTAACTCAGATAGTAGAGCATGGTGCTTGTAGTCCGTAACTCAGTTAGTAGAGCATGGTGCTTGTAGTCCGTAACTCAGATAGTAGAGCATGGTGCTTGTAGTCTGTAACTCAGTTAGTAGAGCATGGTGCTTGTAGTCCGTAACTCAGATAGTAGAGCATGGTGCTTATGGTCCGTAACTCAGATAGTAGAGCATGGTGCTTATGGTCCGTAACTCAGTTAGTAGAGCATGGTGCTTGTAGTCTGTAACTCAGATAGTAGAGCATGGTGCTTGTAGTCCGTAACTCAGTTAGTAGAGCATGGTGCTTGTAGTCTGTAACTCAGTTAGTAGAGCATGGTGCTTGTAGTCTGTAACTCAGATAGTAGAGCATGGTGCTTGTAGTCTGTAACTCAGATAGTAGAGCATGGTGCTTGTAGTCCGTAACTCAGTTAGTAGAGCATGGTGCTTGTAGTCTGTAACTCAGTTAGTAGAGCATGGTGCTTGTAGTCCGTAACTCAGTTAGTAGAGCATGGTGCTTGTAGTCTGTAACTCAGTTAGTAGAGCATGGTGCTTGTAGTCCATAACTCAGTTAGTAGAGCATGGTGCTTGTAGTCTGTAACTCAGATAGTAGAGCATGGTGCTTGTAGTCCGTAACTCAGATAGTAGAGCATGGTGCTTGTAGTCCATAACTCAGTTAGTAGAGCATGGTGCTTGTAGTCTGTAACTCAGATAGTAGAGCATGGTGCTTGTAGTCTGTAACTCAGATAGTAGAGCATGGTGCTTGTAGTCCGTAACTCAGATAGTAGAGCATGGTGCTTGTAGTCCATAACTCAGTTAGTAGAGCATGGTGCTTGTAGTCTGTAACTCAGTTAGTAGAGCATGGTGCTTGTACTCTGTAACTCAGTTAGTAGAGCATGGTGCTTGTAGTCCGTAACTCAGATAGTAGAGCATGGTGCTTGTAGTCTGTAACTCAGTTAGTAGAGCATGGTGCTTGTAGTCCGTAACTCAGATAGTAGAGCATGGTGCTTATGGTCCGTAACTCAGATAGTAGAGCATGGTGCTTGTAGTCCGTAACTCAGTTAGTAGAGCATGGTGCTTGTAGTCCGTAACTCAGATAGTAGAGCATGGTGCTTGTAGTCTGTAACTCAGTTAGTAGAGCATGGTGCTTGTAGTCCGTAACTCAGATAGTAGAGCATGGTGCTTGTAGTCTGTAACTCAGTTAGTAGAGCATGGTGCTTGTAGTCCGTAACTCAGATAGTAGAGCATGGTGCTTGTAGTCTGTAACTCAGATAGTAGAGCATGGTGCTTGTAGTCCGTAACTCAGATAGTAGAGCATGGTGCTTGTAGTCTGTAACTCAGTAAAGCATGGTGCTTGTAGTCCGTAACTTAGTTAGTAGAGCATGGTGCTTGTAGTCCCTAACTCAGTTAGTAGAGCATGGTGCTTGTAGTCTGTAACTCAGTTAGTAGAGCATGGTGCTTGTAGTCTGTAACTCAGATAGTAGAGCATGGTGCTTGTGGTCCATAACTCAGATAGTAGAGCATGGTGCTTGTAGTCTGTAACTCAGATAGTAGAGCATGGTGCTTGTAGTCCGTAACTCAGTTAGTAGAGCATGGTGCTTGTAGTCTGTAACTCAGTTAGTAGAGCATGGTGCTTGTAGTCCGTAACTCAGTTAGTAGAGCATGGTGCTTGTAGTCTGTAACTCAGTTAGTAGAGCATGGTGCTTGTAGTCCATAACTCAGTTAGTAGAGCATGGTGCTTGTAGTCTGTAACTCAGATAGTAGAGCATGGTGCTTGTAGTCCGTAACTCAGATAGTAGAGCATGGTGCTTGTAGTCCATAACTCAGTTAGTAGAGCATGGTGCTTGTAGTCTGTAACTCAGATAGTAGAGCATGGTGCTTGTAGTCTGTAACTCAGATAGTAGAGCATGGTGCTTGTAGTCCGTAACTCAGATAGTAGAGCATGGTGCTTGTAGTCCATAACTCAGTTAGTAGAGCATGGTGCTTGTAGTCTGTAACTCAGTTAGTAGAGCATGGTGCTTGTAGTCTGTAACTCAGTTAGTAGAGCATGGTGCTTGTAGTCCGTAACTCAGATAGTAGAGCATGGTGCTTGTAGTCTATAACTCAGTTAGTAGAGCATGGTGCTTGTAGTCCGTAACTCAGATAGTAGAGCATGGTGCTTATGGTCCGTAACTCAGATAGTAGAGCATGGTGCTTGTAGTCCGTAACTCAGTTAGTAGAGCATGGTGCTTGTAGTCCGTAACTCAGATAGTAGAGCATGGTGCTTGTAGTCTGTAACTCAGTTAGTAGAGCATGGTGCTTGTAGTCCGTAACTCAGATAGTAGAGCATGGTGCTTATGGTCCGTAACTCAGATAGTAGAGCATGGTGCTTATGGTCCGTAACTCAGTTAGTAGAGCATGGTGCTTGTAGTCTGTAACTCAGATAGTAGAGCATGGTGCTTGTAGTCCGTAACTCAGTTAGTAGAGCATGGTGCTTGTAGTCTGTAACTCAGTTAGTAGAGCATGGTGCTTGTAGTCTGTAACTCAGATAGTAGAGCATGGTGCTTGTAGTCTGTAACTCAGATAGTAGAGCATGGTGCTTGTAGTCCGTAACTCAGTTAGTAGAGCATGGTGCTTGTAGTCTGTAACTCAGTTAGTAGAGCATGGTGCTTGTAGTCCGTAACTCAGTTAGTAGAGCATGGTGCTTGTAGTCTGTAACTCAGTTAGTAGAGCATGGTGCTTGTAGTCCATAACTCAGTTAGTAGAGCATGGTGCTTGTAGTCTGTAACTCAGATAGTAGAGCATGGTGCTTGTAGTCCGTAACTCAGATAGTAGAGCATGGTGCTTGTAGTCCATAACTCAGTTAGTAGAGCATGGTGCTTGTAGTCTGTAACTCAGATAGTAGAGCATGGTGCTTGTAGTCTGTAACTCAGATAGTAGAGCATGGTGCTTGTAGTCCGTAACTCAGATAGTAGAGCATGGTGCTTGTAGTCCATAACTCAGTTAGTAGAGCATGGTGCTTGTAGTCTGTAACTCAGTTAGTAGAGCATGGTGCTTGTACTCTGTAACTCAGTTAGTAGAGCATGGTGCTTGTAGTCCGTAACTCAGATAGTAGAGCATGGTGCTTGTAGTCTGTAACTCAGTTAGTAGAGCATGGTGCTTGTAGTCCGTAACTCAGATAGTAGAGCATGGTGCTTATGGTCCGTAACTCAGATAGTAGAGCATGGTGCTTGTAGTCCGTAACTCAGTTAGTAGAGCATGGTGCTTGTAGTCCGTAACTCAGATAGTAGAGCATGGTGCTTGTAGTCTGTAACTCAGTTAGTAGAGCATGGTGCTTGTAGTCCGTAACTCAGATAGTAGAGCATGGTGCTTGTAGTCTGTAACTCAGTTAGTAGAGCATGGTGCTTGTAGTCTGTAACTCAGATAGTAGAGCATGGTGCTTGTAGTCTGTAACTCAGATAGTAGAGCATGGTGCTTGTAGTCCGTAACTCAGATAGTAGAGCATGGTGCTTGTAGTCTGTAACTCAGTAAAGCATGGTGCTTGTAGTCCGTAACTTAGTTAGTAGAGCATGGTGCTTGTAGTCCCTAACTCAGTTAGTAGAGCATGGTGCTTGTAGTCTGTAACTCAGTTAGTAGAGCATGGTGCTTGTAGTCTGTAACTCAGATAGTAGAGCATGGTGCTTGTGGTCCATAACTCAGTTAGTAGAGCATGGTGCTTGAAGTCTGTATCTCAGATAGTAGAGCATGGTGCTTGTGGTCCATAACTCAGTTAGTAGAGCATGGTGCTTGTAGTCTGTAACTCAGTTAGTAGAGCATGGTGCTTGTAGTCTGTAACTCAGATAGTAGAGCATGGTGCTTGTAGTCTGTAACTCAGATAGTAGAGCATGGTGCTTGTAGTCCGTAACTCAGATAGTAGAGCATGGTGCTTGTAGTCCGTAACTCAGTTAGTAGAGCATGGTGCTTGTAGTCTGTAACTCAGATAGTAGAGCATGGTGCTTATGGTCCGTAACTCAGATAGTAGAGCATGGTGCTTATGGTCCGTAACTCAGTTAGTAGAGCATGGTGCTTGTAGTCTGTAACTCAGATAGTAGAGCATGGTGCTTGTAGTCCGTAACTCAGTTAGTAGAGCATGGTGCTTGTAGTCTGTAACTCAGTTAGTAGAGCATGGTGCTTGTAGTCTGTAACTCAGATAGTAGAGCATGGTGCTTGTAGTCTGTAACTCAGATAGTAGAGCATGGTGCTTGTAGTCCGTAACTCAGTTAGTAGAGCATGGTGCTTGTAGTCTGTAACTCAGTTAGTAGAGCATGGTGCTTGTAGTCCGTAACTCAGTTAGTAGAGCATGGTGCTTGTAGTCTGTAACTCAGTTAGTAGAGCATGGTGCTTGTAGTCCATAACTCAGTTAGTAGAGCATGGTGCTTGTAGTCTGTAACTCAGATAGTAGAGCATGGTGCTTGTAGTCCGTAACTCAGATAGTAGAGCATGGTGCTTGTAGTCCATAACTCAGTTAGTAGAGCATGGTGCTTGTAGTCTGTAACTCAGATAGTAGAGCATGGTGCTTGTAGTCTGTAACTCAGATAGTAGAGCATGGTGCTTGTAGTCCGTAACTCAGATAGTAGAGCATGGTGCTTGTAGTCCATAACTCAGTTAGTAGAGCATGGTGCTTGTAGTCTGTAACTCAGTTAGTAGAGCATGGTGCTTGTAGTCTGTAACTCAGTTAGTAGAGCATGGTGCTTGTAGTCCGTAACTCAGATAGTAGAGCATGGTGCTTGTAGTCTATAACTCAGTTAGTAGAGCATGGTGCTTGTAGTCCGTAACTCAGATAGTAGAGCATGGTGCTTATGGTCCGTAACTCAGATAGTAGAGCATGGTGCTTGTAGTCCGTAACTCAGTTAGTAGAGCATGGTGCTTGTAGTCCGTAACTCAGATAGTAGAGCATGGTGCTTGTAGTCTGTAACTCAGTTAGTAGAGCATGGTGCTTGTAGTCCGTAACTCAGATAGTAGAGCATGGTGCTTATGGTCCGTAACTCAGATAGTAGAGCATGGTGCTTGTAGTCTGTAACTCAGTTAGTAGAGCATGGTGCTTGTAGTCCGTAACTCAGTTAGTAGAGCATGGTGCTTGTAGTCTGTAACTCAGTTAGTAGAGCATGGTGCTTGTAGTCTGTAACTCAGATAGTAGAGCATGGTGCTTATGGTCCGTAACTCAGATAGTAGAGCATGGTGCTTATGGTCCGTAACTCAGATAGTAGAGCATGGTGCTTGTAGTCCGTAACTCAGTTAGTAGAGCATGGTGCTTGTAGTCTGTAACTCAGATAGTAGAGCATGGTGCTTGTAGTCCGTAACTCAGTTAGTAGAGCATGGTGCTTGTAGTCCGTAACTCAGATAGTAGAGCATGGTGCTTGTGGTCCGTAACTCAGATAGTAGAGCATGGTGCTTGTAGTCCGTAACTCAGATAGTAGAGCATGGTGCTTGTAGTCCGTAACTCAGATAGTAGAGCATGGTGCTTGTAGTCTGTAACTCAGATAGTAGAGCATGGTGCTTGTAGTCCATAACTCAGTTAGTAGAGCATGGTGCTTGTAGTCTGTAACTCAGATAGTAGAGCATGGTGTTTGTAGTCCATAACTCAGTTAGTAGAGCATGGTGCTTGTAGTCTGTAACTCAGATAGTAGAGCATGGTGTTTGTAGTCTGTAACTCAGTTAGTAGAGCATGGTGCTTGTAGTCTGTAACTCAGTTAGTAGAGCATGGTGCTTGTAGTCCGTAACTCAGTTAGTAGAGCATGGTGCTTGTAGTCTGTAACTCAGATAGTAGAGCATGGTGCTTATGGTCCGTAACTCAGTTAGTAGAGCATGGTGCTTGTAGTCTGTAACTCAGATAGTAGAGCATGGTGCTTGTAGTCTGTAACTCAGTTAGTAGAGCATGGTGCTTGTAGTCCGTAACTCAGTTAGTAGAGCATGGTGCTTGTGGTCCGTAACTCAGTTAGTAGAGCATGGTGCTTGTAGTCTGTAACTCAGATAGTAGAGCATGGTGCTTGTAGTCCGTAACTCAGATAGTAGAGCATGGTGCTTGTAGTCTGTAACTCAGATAGTAGAGCATGGTGCTTGTAGTCTGTAACTCAGATAGTAGAGCATGGTGCTTGTAGTCCGTAACTCAGATAGTAGAGCATGGTGCTTGTAGTCTGTAACTCAGATAGTAGAGCATGGTGCTTGTAGTCTGTAACTCAGTTAGTAGAGCATGGTGCTTGTAGTCCGTAACTCAGATAGTAGAGCATGGTGCTTGTAGTCTGTAACTCA
The DNA here is from genome assembly GCF_013265735.2 of Oncorhynchus mykiss. Taxonomy (NCBI): domain Eukaryota; kingdom Metazoa; phylum Chordata; class Actinopteri; order Salmoniformes; family Salmonidae; genus Oncorhynchus; species Oncorhynchus mykiss. The sequence goes on from NC_048566.1 coordinate 96,110,578, forward strand.
GTTAGTAGAGCATGGTGCTTGTAGTCCGTAACTCAGTTAGTAGAGCATGGTGCTTGTAGTCCGTAACTCAGATAGTAGAGCATGGTGCTTGTAGTCTGTAACTCAGATAGTAGAGCATGGTGCTTGTAGTCTGTAACTCAGATAGTAGAGCATGGTGTTTGTAGTCTGTAACTCAGATAGTAGAGCATGGTGCTTGTAGTCCGTAACTCAGTTAGTAGAGCATGGTGCTTGTAGTCTGTAACTCAGTTAGTAGAGCATGGTGCTTGTAGTCTGTAACTCAGTTAGTAGAGCATGGTGCTTGTAGTCCGTAACTCAGATAGTAGAGCATGGTGCTTGTAGTCTGTAACTCAGTTAGTAGAGCATGGTGCTTGTGATGGTCCAAGATGGCGTAGCAGTAGGACGTATTGTCGTGTTGTGTCCCTTGTATATATCGTTTGTTTTCGTTTTTTTTTCTTCACATATCTTTAAAACTTTTTGCTGAACCTCAACTTCTTCTAAATACTCTCCTGCAACCCGCCTCACCCAACGTAGCTATTTTTCCTAAAGTATTTATATTTACTTCGGACCTTGGAACCCCTCAACTGAAGCTAGCCAACGAACTACCGGCTTCAGCAAAACATTGCTAGCGGTCTTCAGCTAACCGGTCATCAGCTAACCTTTAGCTCGGAAAGCTCTCGCCAGTTCGAACAACGCGACTCTAACCAGAGCATAACGGACCTATTTATTATTTTATTTTATTTTTCATCCCCGGATTCCCATCGCAAACGGAACATTTTGAGCTCCTGGGCTACAATATCCAGACCCACGACCGGTCCATCGATGTCACTGCATGAAGAGGAATAAACAGATACCCCCATCGCGACGTCCCCAAAGGCTAACTCTCTAGCCCTTGCTATCTCCTTGCTTGCAAATTCGGCCTGCTAACTGCTAGCTTGTTTAGCCCGGTCCGCTAACTGCTACCGTGTTTAGCACCGTCTACTAACTGTTAGCTTGTTAGCACAGGCCTGCTAACCGTCTGAATCGCCGCGTCCCAAACACTCACTGAACCCATATTTACTTTCTATCCCTTTTCGATTTTTTAATTGTTTATACCTTCCGGTAACCTGCCTCACCCAATGTGATACGGAACCGCTATTATCTTTACATTTTTAGAACACACTCAAGAACCTCCAGAAGCTAACCAGCTAACTGGCTACAAGCTATTTGGTCATTGTTAGTTTTCTAACCTGGATAACACTCGCCAGTCCAGGTTCCCTGCCCCATCCACCGCTGCCCCTTGGACACTGATCACTTGGCTACATAGCTGATGCATGCTGGACTGTCCATTAATCACGGTAATCCATTCTGCTTGTTTATGTTTTATCTGTCGGCCCCAGCCGCACTTAGGCTCTGTGTGTAGTTAATCCGACCCTCTCTGCCTAATCAATTGCCATTCTACCTGCTGTTGTTGTGCTAGCTGATTAGCTGTTGTCTCACCTACTGTTTTAGCTAGCTCTCCCAATTCAACACCTGTGATTACTGTATGCCTCGCTGTATGTCTTTCTCAAATGTCAATATGCCTTGTATACTGTTGTGCAGGTTAGTTATCATTGTTTTAGTTTACAATGGAGCCCCTAATTCCACTCTTTATACCCCTGTTACCTCCTTTGTCCCACCCCCCACACATGCGGTGACCTCACCCATTACAACCAGCATGTCCAGAGATACAACCTCTCTCATCATCACCCAGTGCCTGGGCTTACCTCCGCTGTACCCGCACCCCACCATACCCCTGTTTGCGCATTATGCCCTGAATATATTCTACCATGCCCAGAAACCTGCTCCTCTTATTCTCTGTCCCCAACGCCCTAGGCGACCAGTTTTGATAGCCTTCAGCCGCACCCTCATACTACTCCTTCTCTGTTCCGCGGGTGATGTGGAGGTAAACCCAGGCCCTGCATGTCCCCAGGCACCCTCATTTGTTGACTTCTGTGATCGAAAAAGCCTTGGTTTCATGCATGTCAACATCAGAAGCCTCCTCCCTAAGTTTGTCTTACTCACTGCTCTAGCACACTCTGCTAACCCTGATGTCCTTGCCGTGTCTGAATCCTGGCTCAGGAAGGCCACCAAAAATTCTGAGATTTCCATACCCAACTATAACATCTTCCGTCAAGATAGAACTGCCAAAGGAGGAGGAGTTGCAGTCTACTGCAGAGATAGCCTGCAAAGTAATGTCATACTTTCCAGGTCCATACCCAAACAGTTCGAACTACTAATTTTGAAAATTACTCTCTCCAGAAATAAGTCTCTCACTGTTGCCGCCTGCTACCGACCCCCCTCAGCTCCCAGCTGTGCCCTGGACACCATTTGTGAATTGATCGCCCCCCATCTAGCTTCAGAGTTTGTTCTGTTAGGTGACCTAAACTGGGATATGCTTAACACCCCGGCAGTCCTACAATCTAAGCTAGATGCCCTCAATCTCACTCAAATCATCAAGGAACCCACCAGGTACAACCCTAACTCTGTAAACAAGGGCACCCTCATTGACATCATCCTGACCAACTGGCCCTCCAAATACACCTCCGCTGTCTTCAACCAGGATCTCAGCGATCACTGCCTCATTGCCTGTATCCGCTACGGAGCCACAGTCAAACGACCACCCCTCATCACTGTCAAACGCTCCCTAAAACACTTCTGTGAGCAGGCCTTTCTAATCGACCTGGCCCGGGTATCCTGGAAGGACATTGACCTCATCCCGTCAGTTGAGGATGCCTGGTCTTTCTTTAAAAGTAACTTCCTCACCATTTTAGATAAGCATGCTCCGTTCAAAAAATGCAGAACTAAGAACAGATATAGCCCCTGGTTCACTCCAGACCTGACTGCCCTCGACCAGCACAAAAACATCCTGTGGCGGACTGCACTAACATCGAACAGTCCCCGCGATATGCAACTGTTCAGGGAAGTCAGGAACCAATACACACAGTCAGTCAGGAAAGCTAAAGCCAACTTCTTCAGGCAGAAGTTTGCATCCTGTAGCTCCAACTCCAAAAAGTTCTGGGACACTGTGAAGTCCATGGAGAACAAGAGCACCTCCTCCCAGCTGCCCACTGCACTGAGGCTAGGTAACACGGTCACCACCGATAAATCCATGATTATCGAAAACTTCAACAAGCATTTCTCAACGGCTGGCCATGCCTTCCGCCTGGCTACTCCAACCTCGTCCAACAGCTCCCCCCCCCCCCGCAGCTACTCGCCCAAGCCTCTCCAGGTTCTCCTTTACCCAAATCCAGATAGCAGATGTTCTGAAAGAGCTGCAAAACCTGGACCCGTACAAATCAGCTGGGCTTGACAATCTGGACCCTCTATTCCTGAAACTATCCGCCGCCATTGTCGCAACCCCTATTACCAGCCTGTTCAACCTCTCTTTCATATCGTCTGAGATCCCCAAGGATTGGAAAGCTGCCGCAGTCATCCCCCTCTTCAAAGGGGGCGACACCCTGGACCCAAACTGTTACAGACCAATATCCATCCTGCCCTGCCTATCTAAGGTCTTCGAAAGCCAAGTCAACAAACAGATCACTGACCATCTTGAATCCCACCGTACCTTCTCCGCTGTGCAATCTGGTTTCCGAGCCGGTCACGGGTGTACCTCAGCCACGCTCAAGGTACTAAACGATATCATAACCGCCATCGATAAAAGACAGTACTGTGCAGCCGTCTTCATAGACCTTGCCAAGGCTTTCGACTCTGTCAATCACCGTATTCTTATCGGCAGACTCAGTAGCCTCGGTTTTTCGGATGACTGCCTTGCCTGGTTCACCAATTACTTTGCAGACAGAGTTCAGTGTGTCAAATCGGAGGGCATGCTGTCCGGTCCTCTGGCAGTCTCTATGGGGGTGCCACAGGGTTCAATTCTCGGGCCGACTCTTTTCTCTGTATATATCAATGATGTTTCTCATGCTGCGGGCGATTCCCTGATCCACCTCTACGCAGACGACACCATTCTATATACTTCCGGCCCGTCCTTGGACACTGTGCTATCTAACCTCCAAACGAGCTTCAATGCCATACAGCACTCCTTCCGTGGCCTCCAACTGCTCTTAAACGCTAGTAAAACCAAATGCATGCTTTTCAACCGTTCGCTGCCTGCACCCGCACGCCTGACCAGCATCACCACCCTGGATGGTTCCGACCTTGAATATGTGGACATCTATAAGTACCTAGGTGTCTGGCTAGACTCTAAACTCTCCTTCCAGACCCATATCAAGCATCTCCAATCGAAAATCAAATCAAGAGTCGGCTTTCTATTCCGCAACAAAGCCTCCTTCACTCACGCCGCCAAACTTACCCTAGTAAAACTGACTATCCTACCGATCCTCGACTTCGGCGATGTCATCTACAAAATTGCTTCCAACACTCTACTCAGCAAACTGGATGCAGTTTATCACAGTGCCATCCGTTTTGTCACTAAAGCACCTTATACCACCCACCACTGCGACTTGTATGCTCTAGTCGGCTGGCCCTCGCTACATATTCGTCGCCAGACCCACTGGCTCCAGGTCATCTACAAGTCCATGCTAGGTAAAGCTCCGCCTTATCTCAGTTCACTGGTTACGATGGCAACACCCATCCGTAGCACGCGCTCCAGCAGGTGTATCTCACTGATCATCCCTAAAGCCAACACCTCATTTGGCCGCCTTTCGTTCCAGTTCTCTGCTGCCTGTGATTGGAACGAATTGCAAAAATCGCTGAAGTTGGAGACTTTTATCTCCCTCACCAACTTCAAACATCTGCTATCTGAGCAGCTAACCGATCGCTGCAGCTGTACATAGTCTATTGGTAAATAGCCCACCCATTTTCACCTACCTCATCCCCATACTGTTTTTATTTATTTATTTTTCTGCTCTTTTGCACACCAATATCTCTATCTCTACCTTTACATAACCATCTGATCATTTATCACTCCAGTGTTAATCTGCATAATTGTAATTATTTGCCTACCTTCTCATGCCTTTTGCACACAATGTATATATAGACTCCCCTTTTTTTTTCTACTGTGTTATTGACTTGTTAATTGTTTACTCCATGTGTAACTCTGTGTTGTCTGTTCACACTGCTATGCCTTATCTTGGCCAGGTCGCAGTTGCAAATGAGAACTTGTTCTCAACTAGCCTACCTGGTTAAATAAAGGTGAAATAAAAAAAAATAAAATAAAAGTAGTCCGTAACTCAGTTAGTAGAGCATGGTGCTTGTAGTCTGTAACTCAGTTAGTAGAGCATGGTGCTTGTAGTCTGTAACTCAGATAGTAGAGCATGGTGCTTATGGTCCGTAACTCAGATAGTAGAGCATGGTGCTTATGGTCCGTAACTCAGATAGTAGAGCATGGTGCTTGTAGTCCGTAACTCAGTTAGTAGAGCATGGTGCTTGTAGTCTGTAACTCAGATAGTAGAGCATGGTGCTTGTAGTCCGTAACTCAGTTAGTAGAGCATGGTGCTTGTAGTCCGTAACTCAGATAGTAGAGCATGGTGCTTGTGGTCCGTAACTCAGATAGTAGAGCATGGTGCTTGTAGTCCGTAACTCAGATAGTAGAGCATGGTGCTTGTAGTCCGTAACTCAGATAGTAGAGCATGGTGCTTGTAGTCTGTAACTCAGATAGTAGAGCATGGTGCTTGTAGTCCATAACTCAGTTAGTAGAGCATGGTGCTTGTAGTCTGTAACTCAGATAGTAGAGCATGGTGTTTGTAGTCCATAACTCAGTTAGTAGCGCATGGTGCTTGTAGTCTGTAACTCAGATAGTAGAGCATGGTGCTTGTGGTCCATAACTCAGTTAGTAGAGCATGGTGCTTGAAGTCTGTATCTCAGATAGTAGAGCATGGTGCTTGTGGTCCATAACTCAGTTAGTAGAGCATGGTGCTTGTAGTCTGTAACTCAGTTAGTAGAGCATGGTGCTTGTAGTCTGTAACTCAGATAGTAGAGCATGGTGCTTGTAGTCTGTAACTCAGATAGTAGAGCATGGTGCTTGTAGTCCGTAACTCAGATAGTAGAGCATGGTGCTTGTAGTCCGTAACTCAGTTAGTAGAGCATGGTGCTTGTAGTCTGTAACTCAGATAGTAGAGCATGGTGCTTATGGTCCGTAACTCAGATAGTAGAGCATGGTGCTTATGGTCCGTAACTCAGTTAGTAGAGCATGGTGCTTGTAGTCTGTAACTCAGATAGTAGAGCATGGTGCTTGTAGTCCGTAACTCAGTTAGTAGAGCATGGTGCTTGTAGTCTGTAACTCAGTTAGTAGAGCATGGTGCTTGTAGTCTGTAACTCAGATAGTAGAGCATGGTGCTTGTAGTCTGTAACTCAGATAGTAGAGCATGGTGCTTGTAGTCCGTAACTCAGTTAGTAGAGCATGGTGCTTGTAGTCTGTAACTCAGTTAGTAGAGCATGGTGCTTGTAGTCCGTAACTCAGTTAGTAGAGCATGGTGCTTGTAGTCTGTAACTCAGTTAGTAGAGCATGGTGCTTGTAGTCCATAACTCAGTTAGTAGAGCATGGTGCTTGTAGTCTGTAACTCAGATAGTAGAGCATGGTGCTTGTAGTCCGTAACTCAGATAGTAGAGCATGGTGCTTGTAGTCCATAACTCAGTTAGTAGAGCATGGTGCTTGTAGTCTGTAACTCAGATAGTAGAGCATGGTGCTTGTAGTCTGTAACTCAGATAGTAGAGCATGGTGCTTGTAGTCCGTAACTCAGATAGTAGAGCATGGTGTTTGTAGTCCATAACTCAGTTAGTAGAGCATGGTGCTTATGGTCCGTAACTCAGATAGTAGAGCATGGTGCTTGTAGTCTGTAACTCAGTTAGTAGAGCATGGTGCTTGTAGTCCGTAACTCAGTTAGTAGAGCATGGTGCTTGTAGTCTGTAACTCAGTTAGTAGAGCATGGTGCTTGTAGTCTGTAACTCAGATAGTAGAGCATGGTGCTTATGGTCCGTAACTCAGATAGTAGAGCATGGTGCTTATGGTCCGTAACTCAGATAGTAGAGCATGGTGCTTGTAGTCCGTAACTCAGTTAGTAGAGCATGGTGCTTGTAGTCTGTAACTCAGATAGTAGAGCATGGTGCTTGTAGTCCGTAACTCAGTTAGTAGAGCATGGTGCTTGTAGTCCGTAACTCAGATAGTAGAGCATGGTGCTTGTGGTCCGTAACTCAGATAGTAGAGCATGGTGCTTGTAGTCCGTAACTCAGATAGTAGAGCATGGTGCTTGTAGTCCGTAACTCAGATAGTAGAGCATGGTGCTTGTAGTCTGTAACTCAGATAGTAGAGTATGGTGCTTGTAGTCCATAACTCAGTTAGTAGAGCATGGTGCTTGTAGTCTGTAACTCAGATAGTAGAGCATGGTGTTTGTAGTCCATAACTCAGTTAGTAGAGCATGGTGCTTGTAGTCTGTAACTCAGATAGTAGAGCATGGTGTTTGTAGTCTGTAACTCAGTTAGTAGAGCATGGTGCTTGTAGTCCGTAACTCAGTTAGTAGAGCATGGTGCTTGTAGTCCGTAACTCAGATAGTAGAGCATGGTGCTTGTAGTCTGTAACTCAGATAGTAGAGCATGGTGCTTGTAGTCCGTAACTCAGTTAGTAGAGCATGGTGCTTGTAGTCTGTAACTCAGATAGTAGAGCATGGTGCTTGTAGTCTGTAACTCAGATAGTAGAGCATGGTGTTTGTAGTCTGTAACTCAGATAGTAGAGCATGGTGCTTGTAGTCCGTAACTCAGTTAGTAGAGCATGGTGCTTGTAGTCTGTAACTCAGTTAGTAGAGCATGGTGCTTGTAGTCTGTAACTCAGTTAGTAGAGCATGGTGCTTGTAGTCCGTAACTCAGATAGTAGAGCATGGTGCTTATGGTCCGTAACTCAGATAGTAGAGCATGGTGCTTGTAGTCTGTAACTCAGTTAGTAGAGCATGGTGCTTGTAGTCCGTAACTCAGTTAGTAGAGCATGGTGCTTGTAGTCTGTAACTCAGTTAGTAGAGCATGGTGCTTGTAGTCTGTAACTCAGATAGTAGAGCATGGTGCTTATGGTCCGTAACTCAGATAGTAGAGCATGGTGCTTATGGTCCGTAACTCAGATAGTAGAGCATAGTGCTTGTAGTCCGTAACTCAGTTAGTAGAGCATGTTGCTTGTAGTCCGTAACTCAGTTAGTAGAGCATGGTGCTTGTAGTCTGTAACTCAGATAGTAGAGCATGGTGCTTGTAGTCTGTAACTCAGATAGTAGAGCATGGTGCTTGTAGTCCGTAACTCAGATAGTAGAGCATGGTGCTTGTAGTCCGTAACTCAGTTAGTAGAGCATGGTGCTTGTAGTCTGTAACTCAGATAGTAGAGCATGGTGCTTATGGTCCGTAACTCAGATAGTAGAGCATGGTGCTTATGGTCCGTAACTCAGTTAGTAGAGCATGGTGCTTGTAGTCTGTAACTCAGATAGTAGAGCATGGTGCTTGTAGTCCGTAACTCAGTTAGTAGAGCATGGTGCTTGTAGTCTGTAACTCAGTTAGTAGAGCATGGTGCTTGTAGTCTGTAACTCAGATAGTAGAGCATGGTGTTTGTAGTCTGTAACTCAGTTAGTAGAGCATGGTGCTTGTAGTCTGTAACTCAGTTAGTAGAGCATGGTGCTTGTAGTCCTTAACTCAGATAGTAGAGCATGGTGCTTGTAGTCTGTAACTCAGTTAGTAGAGCATGGTGCTTGTAGTCCGTAACTCAGATAGTAGAGCATGGTGCTTGTAGTCCGTAACTCAGTTAGTAGAGCATGGTGCTTGTAGTCCGTAACTCAGATAGTAGAGCATGGTGCTTGTAGTCTGTAACTCAGATAGTAGAGCATGGTGTTTGTAGTCTGTAACTCAGATAGTAGAGCATGGTGCTTGTAGTCCGTAACTCAGTTAGTAGAGCATGGTGCTTGTAGTCTGTAACTCAGTTAGTAGAGCATGGTGCTTGTAGTCTGTAACTCAGTTAGTAGAGCATGGTGCTTGTAGTCCGTAACTCAGATAGTAGAGCATGGTGCTTATGGTCCGTAACTCAGATAGTAGAGCATGGTGCTTGTAGTCTGTAACTCAGTTAGTAGAGCATGGTGCTTGTAGTCCGTAACTCAGTTAGTAGAGCATGGTGCTTGTAGTCTGTAACTCAGTTAGTAGAGCATGGTGCTTGTAGTCTGTAACTCAGATAGTAGAGCATGGTGCTTATGGTCCGTAACTCAGATAGTAGAGCATGGTGCTTATGGTCCGTAACTCAGATAGTAGAGCATAGTGCTTGTAGTCCGTAACTCAGTTAGTAGAGCATGTTGCTTGTAGTCCGTAACTCAGTTAGTAGAGCATGGTGCTTGTAGTCTGTAACTCAGATAGTAGAGCATGGTGCTTGTAGTCTGTAACTCAGATAGTAGAGCATGGTGCTTGTAGTCCGTAACTCAGATAGTAGAGCATGGTGCTTGTAGTCCGTAACTCAGTTAGTAGAGCATGGTGCTTGTAGTCTGTAACTCAGATAGTAGAGCATGGTGCTTATGGTCCGTAACTCAGATAGTAGAGCATGGTGCTTATGGTCCGTAACTCAGTTAGTAGAGCATGGTGCTTGTAGTCTGTAACTCAGATAGTAGAGCATGGTGCTTGTAGTCCGTAACTCAGTTAGTAGAGCATGGTGCTTGTAGTCTGTAACTCAGTTAGTAGAGCATGGTGCTTGTAGTCTGTAACTCAGATAGTAGAGCATGGTGTTTGTAGTCTGTAACTCAGTTAGTAGAGCATGGTGCTTGTAGTCTGTAACTCAGTTAGTAGAGCATGGTGCTTGTAGTCCTTAACTCAGATAGTAGAGCATGGTGCTTGTAGTCTGTAACTCAGTTAGTAGAGCATGGTGCTTGTAGTCCGTAACTCAGATAGTAGAGCATGGTGCTTGTAGTCCGTAACTCAGTTAGTAGAGCATGGTGCTTGTAGTCCGTAACTCAGATAGTAGAGCATGGTGTTTGTAGTCTGTAACTCAGATAGTAGAGCATGGTGCTTGTAGTCCGTAACTCAGTTAGTAGAGCATGGTGCTTGTAGTCTGTAACTCAGTTAGTAGAGCATGGTGCTTGTAGTCTGTAACTCAGTTAGTAGAGCATGGTGCTTGTAGTCCGTAACTCAGATAGTAGAGCATGGTGCTTATGGTCCGTAACTCAGATAGTAGAGCATGGTGCTTGTAGTCTGTAACTCAGTTAGTAGAGCATGGTGCTTGTAGTCCGTAACTCAGTTAGTAGAGCATGGTGCTTGTAGTCTGTAACTCAGATAGTAGAGCATGGTGCTTATGGTCCGTAACTCAGATAGTAGAGCATGGTGCTTGTAGTCCGTAACTCAGTTAGTAGAGCATGTTGCTTGTAGTCTGTAACTCAGATAGTAGAGCATGGTGCTTGTAGTCCGTAACTCAGATAGTAGAGCATGGTGCTTGTAGTCCGTAACTCAGATAGTAGAGCATGGTGCTTGTAGTCCGTAACTCAGTTAGTAGAGCATGGTGCTTGTAGTCCGTAACTCAGATAGTAGAGCATGGTGCTTGTAGTCTGTAACTCAGTTAGTAGAGCATGGTGCTTGTAGTCTGTAACTCAGATAGTAGAGCATGGTGCTTGTAGTCCATAACTCAGATAGTAGAGCATGGTGCTTGTAGTCTGTAACTCAGTTAGTAGAGCATGGTGCTTGTAGTCTGTAACTCAGATAGTAGAGCATGGTGCTTGTAGTCTGTAACTCAGTTAGTAGAGCATGGTGCTTGTAGTCTGTAACTCAGTTAGTAGAGCATGGTGCTTGTAGTCTGTAACTCAGTTAGTAGAGCATGGTGCTTGTAGTCTGTAACTCAGATAGTAGAGCATGGTGCTTGTAGTCTGTAACTCAGATAGTAGAGCATGGTGCTTGTAGTCCGTAACTCAGTTAGTAGAGCATGGTGCTTGTAGTCTGTAACTCAGTTAGTAGAGCATGGTGCTTGTAGTCCGTAACTCAGATAGTAGAGCATGGTGCTTGTGGTCCGTAACTCAGATAGTAGAGCATGGTGCTTGTAGTCCGTAACTCAGATAGTAGAGCATGGTGCTTGTAGTCCGTAACTCAGATAGTAGAGCATGGTGCTTGTAGTCTGTAACTCAGATAGTAGAGTATGGTGCTTGTAGTCCATAACTCAGTTAGTAGAGCATGGTGCTTGTAGTCTGTAACTCAGATAGTAGAGCATGGTGTTTGTAGTCCATAACTCAGTTAGTAGAGCATGGTGCTTGTAGTCTGTAACTCAGATAGTAGAGCATGGTGTTTGTAGTCTGTAACTCAGTTAGTAGAGCATGGTGCTTGTAGTCTGTAACTCAGTTAGTAGAGCATGGTGCTTGTAGTCCTTAACTCAGATAGTAGAGCATGGTGCTTGTAGTCTGTAACTCAGTTAGTAGAGCATGGTGCTTGTAGTCCGTAACTCAGATAGTAGAGCATGGTGCTTGTAGTCCGTAACTCAGTTAGTAGAGCATGGTGCTTGTAGTCCGTAACTCAGATAGTAGAGCATGGTGCTTGTAGTCTGTAACTCAGATAGTAGAGCATGGTGCTTGTAGTCCGTAACTCAGTTAGTAGAGCATGGTGCTTGTAGTCTGTAACTCAGATAGTAGAGCATGGTGCTTGTAGTCTGTAACTCAGATAGTAGAGCATGGTGTTTGTAGTCTGTAACTCAGATAGTAGAGCATGGTGCTTGTAGTCCGTAACTCAGTTAGTAGAGCATGGTGCTTGTAGTCTGTAACTCAGTTAGTAGAGCATGGTGCTTGTAGTCTGTAACTCAGTTAGTAGAGCATGGTGCTTGTAGTCCGTAACTCAGATAGTAGAGCATGGTGCTTATGGTCCGTAACTCAGATAGTAGAGCATGGTGCTTGTAGTCTGTAACTCAGTTAGTAGAGCATGGTGCTTGTAGTCCGTAACTCAGTTAGTAGAGCATGTTGCTTGTAGTCTGTAACTCAGTTAGTAGAGCATGGTGCTTGTAGTCTGTAACTCAGATAGTAGAGCATGGTGCTTGTAGTCCGTAACTCAGATAGTAGAGCATGGTGCTTGTAGTCCGTAACTCAGATAGTAGAGCATGGTGCTTGTAGTCCGTAACTCAGATAGTAGAGCATGGTGCTTGTAGTCTGTAACTCAGATAGTAGAGCATGGTGCTTGTAGTCCATAACTCAGTTAGTAGAGCATGGTGCTTGTAGTCTGTAACTCAGATAGTAGAGCATGGTGTTTGTAGTCCATAACTCAGTTAGTAGAGCATGGTGCTTGTAGTCTGTAACTCAGATAGTAGAGCATGGTGTTTGTAGTCTGTAACTCAGTTAGTAGAGCATGGTGCTTGTAGTCTGTAACTCAGTTAGTAGAGCATGGTGCTTGTAGTCCGTAACTCAGTTAGTAGAGCATGGTGCTTGTAGTCTGTAACTCAGATAGTAGAGCATGGTGCTTATGGTCCGTAACTCAGTTAGTAGAGCATGGTGCTTGTAGTCTGTAACTCAGATAGTAGAGCATGGTGCTTGTAGTCTGTAACTCAGATAGTAGAGCATGGTGCTTGTAGTCCGTAACTCAGTTAGTAGAGCATGGTGCTTGTGGTCCGTAACTCAGTTAGTAGAGCATGGTGCTTGTAGTCTGTAACTCAGATAGTAGAGCATGGTGCTTGTAGTCCGTAACTCAGATAGTAGAGCATGGTGCTTGTAGTCTGTAACTCAGATAGTAGAGCATGGTGCTTGTAGTCTGTAACTCAGTTAGTAGAGCATGGTGCTTGTAGTCCGTAACTCAGATAGTAGAGCATGGTGCTTGTAGTCTGTAACTCAGTTAGTAGTGCATGGTGCTTGTAGTCCGTAACTCAGATAGTAGAGCATGGTGCTTGTAGTCCGTAACTCAGTTAGTAGAGCATGGTGCTTGTAGTCCGTAACTCAGATAGTAGAGCATGGTGCTTGTAGTCTGTAACTCAGATAGTAGAGCATGGTGCTTGTAGTCCGTAACTCAGTTAGTAGAGCATGGTGCTTGTAGTCTGTAACTCAGATAGTAGAGCATGGTGCTTGTAGTCCGTAACTCAGTTAGTAGAGCATGGTGCTTGTAGTCCGTAACTCAGATAGTAGAGCATGGTGCTTGTAGTCTGTAACTCAGTTAGTAGAGCATGGTGCTTGTAGTCTGTAACTCAGATAGTAGAGCATGGTGCTTGTAGTCCATAACTCAGATAGTAGAGCATGGTGCTTGTAGTCTGTAACTCAGTTAGTAGAGCATGGTGCTTGTAGTCTGTAACTCAGATAGTAGAGCATGGTGCTTGTAGTCTGTAACTCAGTTAGTAGAGCATGGTGCTTGTAGTCTGTAACTCAGTTAGTAGAGCATGGTGCTTGTAGTCTGTAACTCAGTTAGTAGAGCATGGTGCTTGTAGTCTGTAACTCAGATAGTAGAGCATGGTGCTTGTAGTCTGTAACTCAGATAGTAGAGCATGGTGCTTGTAGTCCGTAACTCAGTTAGTAGAGCATGGTGCTTGTAGTCTGTAACTCAGTTAGTAGAGCATGGTGCTTGTAGTCCGTAACTCAGTTAGTAGAGCATGGTGCTTGTAGTCCGTAACTCAGATAGTAGAGCATGGTGCTTGTAGTCAGTAACTCAGATAGTAGAGCATGGTGCTTGTAGTCCATAACTCAGTTAGTAGAGCATGGTGCTTGTAGTCCATAACTCAGATAGTAGAGCATGGTGCTTGTAGTCCGTAACTCAGATAGTAGAGCATGGTGCTTGTAGTCAGTAACTCAGTTAGTAGAGCATGGTGCTTGTAGTCTGTAACTCAGATAGTAGAGCATGGTGCTTGTAGTCTGTAACTCAGTTAGTAGAGCATGGTGCTTGTAGTCTGTAACTCAGTTAGTAGAGCATGGTGCTTGTAGTCTGTAACTCAGATAGTAGAGCATGGTGCTTGTAGTCTGTAACTCAGATAGTAGAGCATGGTGCTTGTAGTCCGTAACTCAGTTAGTAGAGCATGGTGCTTGTAGTCTGTAACTCAGATAGTAGAGCATGGTGCTTATGGTCCGTAACTCAGTTAGTAGAGCATGGTGCTTACAATGCCAGGATGGTGAGTTTCATTCCCAACATTACCAGGATGTAAAATGAATGCACACATTTCTATAAGTCGCTTTGGATAAATAAATGGCCTATGTTATTAATGTTAAGCATTACACTCTCAATAAAAATCGGCCAATCTTCAGATGGTAATGACGACTAGATATATATATACATATACTTATATGCATGTACACTGATCAAAAATATAAACACAACATGTAATGTGTTGGTCCCTTGTTTCATGAACTGTAATAAACCATCCCTGAAATGTACATACGCCCAAAAAGCATATTTCTCTCAAATTCGTTTATATCCCTGTTAGTGAGCATTTATTCTTTGCCAAGTTTACATTTTTTTTAACTAGGCAAGTCAGTTAAGAACAAATTCTTATTTACAATGACGGCCTACCAGGGAACAATGGGTTAACTGCCTGTTCAGGGACAGAACGACAGATTTTTACATTGTCACGTCTGGGATTTGATCCAGCAACCTTCCGGTCATCAAATCAAATCAAATCAAATCAATTTTTATTTGTCACATACACATGGTTAGCAGTTGTTAATGCGAGTGTAGCGAAATGCTTGTGCTTACACTTACAGAAATGTGTGCATTCATTTGAGCCAGTTGGGTTACTGGCCCAACGCTCTAACCACTAAAACCCCAAATTATAATCCATCCACCTGACAGGTGTGGCTTATCAAGAAGCTGATTAAAACAGCATGATCATTACACAGGTGCACCTTGTACTGGGGACAATTAAAGGCCACTTAAAAATGTTCTGAGGGACGGCGCAATTGACATGCTGACTGCAGGAATGTCCACCAGAGCTGTTGGCAGAGAATTGGTAGCTAATTTCTATACCATAAGCCGCCTCCAACGTTGTTTTAGAGAATTAGGCAGTACGTCCAACTGTAGACCATGTGTATGGCATCGTGTGGGCGAGCGGTTTGCTGATGTCAACATTGTGAACAGAGTGCCCCATGGTGGCAGTGGGGTTATGGTACGGGCAGGTATAAGCTACGGACAACGAACCCAATTGCATTTTATCGATTGGCAATTTGAATGCACAAAATTACAGCACTGAGATCCTGAGGCCCATTGTGAGGCCCATTTATTATACGATGTCTGTGACCAACAGATGCATATCTGTATTCCCAGTCATGTAAAATCCATAGATTTAGGGTCTAACTCATTTATTTCAATTAGTAACTCAGTTAGTAGAGGTCTAATTTGACTGATTTCCTTCTATGAACTGCAACTCGGTATAACCTTAGAAATTGTTGCATGTTGCGTTTTATGTTTTTTGTTCAGTGTACATTTGAGTATTCAAAAAAATACACAGAGGCCCAAGTACCACAGAAATTAAAGTATTGTAATACAATGTATTTCCCATCACAACATCTACATTGTTCATCTTGTGACAACTTCTACTGATCTGAAAACATATTGACTGTACGATACACATAATACCAATAGGCACTTCCAGTAATTCTGGCAATATAGTAACTACAGAATAGCGTCTAAATTACAAAATGGTAAAAAATAAATAATGTATATCTAAAAAGAGTTTTTTTTTTTTTTTTTTAATATTTACTGTACAGCATAGATATTGTACAAAATGGAGCATCAACCAGCAAGGAAATGAATCATGTTTACTTAACAAATACTGTGTATTTTTTTATTAAGTGTAAATATTGCTACATGTGTTAAGTGCAAGGTACTGGTGAGAGAAAACCATTAGTCATTTAATCATCATCATGTGTCAACTACAGTATATAAAAATACAAGGCTAATGTTCTTGCTTAGAGGATAGGGAAGCATGTTTGGTTCTCATTGTAAAAGATAATACATGTTTGTTTTTTTCAATAATTATGGCAAATAAAGATGAATTTAGACAAAAAGAGTGCTATTTTACATTGGAACTTTCAAAGATGGGTATTTTGGTATGGGGTAGGAACTAGGAACTAGGAACTAGGAAGTAGCCTTGGCTCCCAGGCTTCACTCAAAAGGTGAGTTAGAAGTCTCTGACAGTCAGACAAACAGGGGGAGATTGACTGATCAGTGACCACTGTGTCACAGCAAAACAAAATGAGCTGTGTCAAGGTTGCAAAAATGTGACACATTATTCAAAATAATAAACAAAACTCTACAGTTTCACATGTTTAATGTCTCATAGTTTTGTGTGCATCCATCCGATTGGCAGGCCACACTGACAAGATATCAGAGGCAGGCGTTATCACACACACACACACACACACACACACACACACACACACAGACACACAGACACACAGACACACAGACACACACACAGACACACAGACACACAGACACACAGACACACACACACACACAGACACACAGACACACACACACACACACACACACAGACACACAGACACACAGACACACAGACACACAGACACACAGACACACACACAGACACACAGACACACAGACACACACACACACACAGACACACAGACACACAGACACACAGACACACACACACACACACACACACACAGACACACACACACACATACACACACACACATACACACACACACACACACACACACACAGCTGTTTAACAATCATTCTGTGTACTATCATGCATCAGAAATTAGAATGTCCATAAACATGATCATATTAACATAAGGGGCTCCATACCATAACAAATATTATTTCACAAAACATTCCAGGTATTTTTAAAAACTTTTGTAAATAAATGGAAAAGACGTATCATATTGCAGTTTCACAGGTGGTGGCAACAGCAGAGTTAGATATCACAGACAAACACTGAGCGAGACAGACTATATGTTATGTTCTGGGTGTGATGAAGACGTATCATACTGCAGTTTCACAGGTGGTGGCAACAGCAGAGTTAGATATCACAGAAAAACACTGAGAGAGACAGACATGTTATGCTCTGGGTGTGATGAAGACTTAGACCATATGTTCTGGGTGTGATGAAGACTTAGATCATATGTTATGTGCTGGGTGTGATGAAGACTTAGATCATATGTTCTGGGTGTGATGAAGACTTAGACCATATGTTATGTTCTGGGTGTGATGAAGACTTAGACCATATGTTCTGGGTGTGATGAAGACTTAGACCATATGTTCTGGGTGTGATGAAGACTTAGACCATATGTTATGTTCTGGGTGTGATGAAGACGTAGATCATATGTTCTGGGTGTGATGAAGACTTAGACCATATGTTCTGGGTGTGTGATTTAAGCAATAAGGCCCGAGGGGGTGTGGTATATGGCCAATATTCCACGGCTACGGGTTGTTTTTTTAATGCACGACGCAACGTGGAGTGCCTGGACACAGCCCTTAGCCGTGGAATACTGGAAATATATCACAAACCCCCCGAGGTGCCT
Source organism: Oncorhynchus mykiss (assembly GCF_013265735.2). Lineage (NCBI taxonomy): Eukaryota > Metazoa > Chordata > Actinopteri > Salmoniformes > Salmonidae > Oncorhynchus > Oncorhynchus mykiss. The sequence goes on from NC_048566.1 coordinate 96,127,986, forward strand.
TATTGCTATTATAAACTGGTTACCAACGTAATCAGAGCAGTAAAAAATAAATGTTTTGTCATACCAGCCAATCAGCATTCAGGGCTCGAACCACCCAGTTTATAAAAAGACTTAGACCACATGGTAGATGGCAGAATCATATCATGTCAATGGTAACCTGTTGCTCACACAGCGTCATTCAGAATCACATCATGTAAATAGTAACGTGTTGCTCACACAGTGTCATTCAGAATCACATCATGTAAATAGTAACCTGTTGCTCACACAGTGTCATTCAGAATCACATCATGTAAATAGTAACCTGTTGCTCACACAGTGTCATTCAGAATCATATCATGTCAATGGTAACCTGTTTCTCACACAGTGTCATTCAGAATCATATCATGTAAATAGTAACCTGTTGCTCACACAGTGTCATTCAGAATCATATCATGTCAATGGTAACCTGTTTCTCACACAGTGTCATTCAGAATCACATCATGTCAATGGTAACCTGTTTCTCACACAGTGTCATTCAGTTCAATAATAAAGATCATATAGAAAGGACAGATGGTAAAGAGGTCAATGGAACTTGACCAAAACATTGCCATGGAAACGTGTGGGGGAAAGAGGCCATGCGAGAAAGATCCCGAATCTCCTCATTGCCCCCCAGCCAAATGATCCTACATTTAGACTGTTGTTTATATGTGTGTTCCACACTATGTTGAGGTAAAAAATCAGAGTACAATGCTTGTATAGATGTCAACCCCCGTACATGTTGATGTCATCGTCATCAATCAACTGCATTACAATTTAAAAAACGACTTTGACTACCACCACTGATTTCTGTATGCTAGCTACGCTACCAGCTAACACAAACAGGAGTTAGCATTTAGCAGTCACATCTTCTAAACTTGAAAAGGGACGGCTTTTTACATGTTATGAGGTGAATATATCCACATCAGATTTGAGTAACCACATTGTGGGCCCGTTACAATACATCAATGACGGATTTGACCAATATCCACTTCGATGGGATCAGATTGGTTGAATGTCCAGCAAGTCCAGCGTCCTTCTATCACCCACTGAATGCATATTCCATTGACTTCTTTACTGCATCTCTGGTGAAGCCAAGCGTTGCATACAGTGTGGCCTTTGTCTCCGAGGAACATGAATGGATCAAAATGTTTGTGTCTGCTACTAGAAAGTTCACTGAAGTTCTGAACATGGGGGTTCTCTTTTTTCTGCAGGAAGGTTCTGGATTACACTCTACATAAACCTGGATTTCCAATCCCCGTCAAAAATATACATTTGAAAAGGTCCTTTACAACTTACAACCTATAAAGGCTTTATGTAGCATACATAAAGTGTCGCTAACCACTACAACTATGTAGCTTATCCCATATGCTGTACTGAGTATGCTATCGATGCAACGCACTAAACAAGTCATCATATCAATAATCTGCCATTTTCAACTGGAAGAGTTATTAAAAACCTGATTGAGAAAGATCGTGTAAAATAACGATGTCAAATTTGGGATGAAAAGGTGAGGGAATCCAAAATGTACAAGGAGCATAGGCTATTAATTCACCTTACCCAGTTCACCCCCTAAAGTATACACAGTGTTTATAGTAGTATAGTGTTTGGCAGCAGTACACATTGATCTGTTGTGTGTACTGTTATTTACGGTGTGTGCTGTACATGTTAATAGAAGGGGGGGGGGGGGGGGGCTCTGTAGGGGAGGGGCTCGCTCTGGTCAAAAGTATTGCACTATATAGGGAATAGGGTTATATAAGGCCTTGGTCTAAAGTAGTGCACTATATAGGGAATAGGGTTCTATAGGGCTCTGGTTTAAAGTAGTGCACTACATAGGGAATAGGGTTCTATAGGGCTCTTGTCTAAAGTAGTGCATTATATATAGGGAATAGGGTTCTATTAGGGCTCTGGTCTAAAGTAGTGCACTATATAGGGAATAGGGTTCTATAGGGCTCTGGTCTAAAGTAGTGCATTACATAGGGAATAGGGTTCTATAGGGCCTTGGTCTAAAGTAGTGCACTATATAGGGAATAGGGTGCCATCTAGGATGGAGACTGGCTGTCAAAGCTAGGGCCATTATGGGCTACTCTGCCCGCTCCCTTAAAATCACCTCACAGTAAATGGTTCCTCCTTGTATGGCTTAGAGATTGTATACTGTGTGTGTGTGTGTGTGTGTGTGTGTGTGTGTGTGTGTGTGTGTGTGATCCTGTGTTACCATGTACCTGTACGGTCATTACTGTAAAAGAGAATGTGTTCTCAATGACGTACCTGGTTAAATAAAGGCAAACTAAAATGAACTTTTTGTGTCTATTGGAAAGGGAAGGAGGGGGGTTACTGAAACGAGAATCAATAGTCAATAAGTAGTAAAAACAGTATATTGTCTCCTGGTGATCTATGTAGTCAGTTTATCTGGTAGTGGAGGAAGAATCCTGTCTTTGAGTTAGGTTGAGGAACTATGCCTTATAGTCATAGGACCTCATTATCTTACACACTAGGCCTGTTTTCAATTAACTGTATTAGAGAAACACTCATAAGACCTAAAGTACTAGCATGTCTTTTTCTGACTCCTCTCCTCCTCTCCTTTTAGTGTGTTCCAACTTCCTCTGAACGAAGCCATTGGTCAAAAAAGACCCTGTAGTGTGTTCCAACTTCCTCTGAACCAAGCCATTGGTCAAAAAAGACCCTGTAGTGTGTTCCAACTTCCTCTGAACCAAGCCATTGGTCAAAAAGGCTGAAGGCTGAAGTCAAATATGGTCTGTTCACCTGGAGTACCATGACATGAGAAAAGTTACCAGCTGATGGTTCTGCCGATGTCATAGATCCTAGAGGGGCCTATATTAAAAGGGTGTGCTATACCGACCGTTTCAGTTTGTCAGTAAAACCAAAAGATACCTAGAGGGTATGCTTGCGGTCGTGTGCTTACAGATTATAGGTGTGAGATGCAATGTGGAATCCATTAAAGAACAATAATAAAGATGGAAAATGTAGATTTGTATGAAGCTGTTCAGTCAAATTTTTCCCTTCTCAATCCACATAGTTAAAATAGAACCATATTACTGAGATTATCAGACCCAGAGAAAATACTTAAAATCCCCCCCCCTAAACAAAACACATGAGTACAGGTGCATGTGATGTTTAAGTATAATTGCATTTTAGAAAATATTTCGTATATATAAATTGGCGGCAGTCTCTGCAGTCCGTTGTTTACACAATGGGTTTGAGGTCTTCACGACCAAGTCTCAATCCACTCTTGACGGTAGCAAAAAGAGTGCATTTCGTGAACTATTACACCAGTTTGTTACATCCAGTAGATGATCCTGTAGGTTATTGTAATAATGGAAAGTTACTCAAGAGGATGATTGACCGATGTTTCTGAACCTGACTTGTATTCTGTGTTTTTATATATAAAATGTGTAAAACACAAGTAAATATCTCCCACCCTGTGTTACATTTTCATTAGGCACAATGTCCCAAACTTCTACAGTGTTGTGTCTAAGTGAATGTGCTGGCAAAAAAAAATAAAATCAGTCAGCCTGTTTGTCAATAGGATAGAAAAAGTAATTTCATGTTCTGCCTCGGGATAGGGGCTGCTTTATTTCATTCCCAAGAACCTTTGGTCCTCGCTATCTGGGATCCTTGGGACATCCCTACCCCATTTAAGTTTACATTTAAAATGGTTTAGGTAAGGGGTTAAGGTTAGGTAAGGTTTATGGTTAAGTTTAGGGTAGGGGTTAGGGTTTAGGGTAGCAATATCCCAAGGATCCCGAATAGCACTCGCCACGAGCCTTTGGGGCCCTCACTCTGGCCCAGCCTCTTCTGCAGGTTCAGACTCGTCCTGCGGGGGCGCTGGCCACTCGTCGTCTATTTCCTCCTCTGGCACCTCCCCTTCCTCTTCTGGCTCCTCCCCCTCCACTACATCCTCCCTGCTCCCTGGCTCCTCCTCCTCCTCGTGGATGGATAGGATTGGCTCAGCTACATTGTTTTGCTTGGGCGTTTCCTCTGCGATCACCTTCTTCCACATCTCGTGGTTGTCCATCAGGTGCTGGGTGATCTGACAGAACACTTTCCTCCTCTTCTTGGGAGCTGCTTTGCCTTTCTCTACAGAAGGGTTTGGAGAAAAAAATTGTTAATTGTTTTTTCATGCATTGATTCTGGCTAAATTTGGCAAATTAATAATGAGCATTGTCCCTGTCAACTACACCAAGTAACGTAAAGGAAACATTCTTACGCGATGCCTCTGAGCTAGTAGACCCATCTTCATCCTCTGTCGTATCCTCCTCTTCATCTTCCTCGTGCTCCTCCTCCTCCTCCTCGGGGTTAGGCTCCACCCAACGTCCGGGCATGAGTGCTGCGGAGTCGTATGAGTTACAGAGCGGTCCTACGATGTGGGTGATGAAGGACTCCTGGAGCTTAGCCAGCTGAGGAGCAGAGCGGTCCATGAAGGGGCTGATGGGAAGACCTTGGCTGGACTCCTCGTCACCCTGTGGGAGAGGTGATGACACGTTCACTTTTTAGAATCAGAGGACTTTATTGGTTGCTAGGAGTTTTTTTTGGTGCTATATAGTCAAGAGATAAAAAAAAAAAACTACATTTAACATCTGTAGGCTCCATGCTGTATAGGTAGATCAAATTATGATAAATGATGATTACACACGACAAGGCATTCACTCACTGCTCTAGAATGTAGTGAAGTGTGGGTACATTCAAGAGGGTGCTAATAAATGTGTCTAAATGTAGTTTTCTGTCATTATGAATCACATTAACAAATAGATTATTCAAATTCAAAGCGTGATGTAATTTTAGTGGACTTTGCAGCTGTTGTTGGTAAGTAATGAATCTGTTAGGTTAGCTTCTGACATGACTTACTGCATCTTTAACCATATTGATTACAGTAACTGCTCAGTGAAAAATATTACTTTTAAAAGTTAATATTGAGTTTACTCAGACCCAAATAATGCTGACTTGTCCGATACTGGTATTTGTGGCCAAGGCATAAATTGGAGAAAAGACACTTTCAAAAGCCTACCTCGAACTTCTATCTCAAACAGACCGTTTAAAAAAAAATGTTTGCTATTTCCTCATAGAACATGATGTCATCATCACCTTGAGGAGGATGGGCTGGCCAATCAGCGGTCTACTTGCCTGAATATTTTTAATTATCAGAATACGCCCATAGCATTCCAACACGGAAAAGCTGCTTCATAACATACTCAATTACCATTGGAAATACTAGGCAGCTACTTTAAATAAGAAGGTTAATTTGTTGTGACCGCTGCTCTTGGTTGTATCTCTTCTATTTTTTGGTGTTGAGAGTTGGTAACATTTGGAGGTGTTTCCGTGCTTTGGATCAATCAAAATCAACTTGATACCTTGGTAATTTTTATGTCATAATGCCAAAAATATTAAATCTAAATTATTGGCATAAAAGTGATTGGCCATGGCAGAAGAACCGATGCATATTCCTTATCAGAGAATTTAAATCGTACCAACATATGTCATATGTCATCATATATCATTCTCCTGTTAAACAGAACACACTAAGTCATCTGTAGTCTGAACATACGTAGATAAATAGAATCTGATTGTCTATGGATCGCATATTCCTTATCCGGACAATCATATTTCATATGTGTCGCATTTCCTACCAAGGTTGCCATTCTATGGGTTATCTCTGTGCAATTGCGGGCAGCAGACAAGCCATTACTATCTCAATTTGTCGGGGAGATGAAATTACTGGGTGAAAATCCATCACGCTTTGGGGTCAGCAAAATTAATGGGACTGAGAAAAGCTTGTGATTTCAACATACTCTACACTCTATCAAAAAAAAGGTGCTATCTACAGTGGCTTGCGGAAGTATTCACCCCCTTGGCATTTTTCCTATTTTGTTACCTTACAACCTGGAAATAAAACAGATTTTTTTTGGGGGGGGGGGGGGTTTGTATCATTTGATTTACACAACATGCCTACCCACTTTGAAGATGCTAAATATTTTTTGGGTGTGAAATCAACAAGAAATAAGACAAGAAAACGGAAAACTTGAGCGTGCATAACTATTCACCCCCCCCCAAAGTCAATACTTTGTAGAGCCACCTTTTGCAGAAATTACAGCTGCAAGTCTCTTGGGGTATGTCTCTATAAGCTTGGCACATCTAGCCACTGAGATGTTTGCCCATTCTTCAAGGCAAAACTGCTCCAGCTCCTTCAAGTTGGATGGGTTCCGCTGGTGTACAGCAATCTTTAAGTCATACCACAGATTCTCAATTGGATTGAGGTCTGGGATTTGACTAGGCCATTCCAAGACATTTAAATGTTTCCCCTTAAACCACTCAAGTGTTGCTTTAGCAGTATGCTTAGGGTCATTGTCCTGCTGGAAGGTGAACCTCCGTCCCAGTCTCAAATCTCTGGAAGACTGAAACAGGTTTCCCTCAAGAATTTCCCTGTATTTAGCACCATCCATCATTCCTTATATTCTGACCAGTTTTACCAGTCCCTGCTGATGAAAGACATCTCCACAACATGATGCTGCCACCATCATACTTCACTGTGGGGATGGTATTCTCGGGGTGATAAGAGGTGTTGGGTTTGCGCCAGACATAGCATTTTCCTTGATGGCCAAAAAGCTACATTTTAGTCTCATCTGACCAGAGTACCTTCTTCCATATGTTTGGGGAGTCTCCCACATGCATTTTGGTGAACACCAAACAATTTAGCTTATTTTTTTCTTTAAGCAATGGCTTTTTTTCTGGCCACAGTTCCGTAAAGCCCAGGTCTGTGGAGTGTACGTATTAAAGTGGTGCTATGGACAGTTACTCCAATCTCTGCTGTGGAGCTTTGCAGCTACTTCAGGGTTATCTTTGGTCTCTTTGTTGCCTCTGATTAATGCCCTCCTTGCCTGGTCAATGAGGTTTGGTGGGCGGCCCTCTCTTGGCAGGTTTGTTGTGGTGCCATATTCTTAAAATTGTGACTTCTGAAGGTAATTGTTTGCACAAGACATTATTTAGGGGCTTCATAGCAAAGGGGTGAATACATATGAACAAACCACTTTTCCATTTTGTATTTATTTAAACAAGTAATGTTTTTCATTTCACTTTACCAATTTGGACTATTTTGTGTGTCATTTCATGAAATCCAAATAAAATATATTTAAATTACAGGTTGTAATGCAACAAAATAGGAAAAACGCCAAAGGGGATGAATACTTTTGCAAGGCACTGTAAAACCTCAAAGGATTCTTTGTCTGTCCCCATGGGAAAACAGACGAAGAATGGTTCCAGCTAGAACTCTTTTGGGTTCCATGTAGAACCCTTTCCACAGAGGGTTCAGCATGGAACCCAAAAGTGTTCTACCTGGAGCCAAAAAAGGGTGATCCTTCTGAACCCTTCTGGAACTCTTCTTTCTAGGAGCGTAGTAGAACGGTATTACATTGTGCTCCCGAGTGGTGCAGCGGTCTATGGCACTGACTCTCAGTGCAAGACGCGCCACTACAGTCCCTGGTTTATATCCAGGCTGTATCACATTCTGCCGTGATTGGGAGTCCTATAGGGCGGTGCACAATTGGCCCAGCGTTGGCCGGGGTAGTCTGTCATTGTAAATAAGAATTTGTTCTTAACTGACTTGCCTAGTTAAATAAAGGTTAAATAAGTTTAAAAAAAATACTACTACAGTTTTGATTTAATTGAAATGTGTATTATTTTATATTGTTCTACAGTCTATAGTGCCTGATAGCTTTGTAGCACGGGGCAGAGACTTTTCTTTTACAATACTATAGCTATCTGTATTGCAATATTATTTCTAATATTGAACATAACAGCTTTGCCTTTCACAGGAGTTTCATGTCAGATAAACCTTGTACTAGGACATGAAACCTTCGACTAGAACATGAAACCTTCCACTAGCACATGAAACCTTCCACTAGGACATGAAACCTTCCACTAGCACATGAAACCTTCCACTAGGACATGAAACCTTCCACTAGAACACATGAAACCTTCCACTAGAACATGAAACCTTCCACTAGGACATGAAACCTTCCACTAGGACATGAAACCTTCCACTAGGACACATGAAACCTTCCACTAGGACATGAAACCTTCCACTAGAACACATGAAACCTTCCACTAGCACATGAAACCTTCCAATAGGACATGAAACCTTCCACTAGCACATGAAACCTTCCACTAGGACATGAAACCTTCGACTAGAACATGAAACCTTCCACTAGCACATGAAACCTTCCACTAGAACATGAAACCTTCCACTAGGACATGAAACCTTCCACTAGGACATGAAACCTTCCACTAGGACACATGAAACCTTCCACTAGGACATGAAACCCTTCACTAGAACACATGAAACCTTCCACTAGAACATGAAACCTTCCACTAGCACATGAAACCTTCCAATAGGACATGAAACCTTCCACTAGCACATGAAACCTTCCACTAGGACATGAAACCTTCCACTAGCACATGAAACCTTCCACTAGGACATGAAACCTTCCACTAGAACACATGAAACCTTCCACTAGAACACATGAAACCTTCCACTAGAACACATGAAACCTTCCACTAGCACATGAAACCTTCCAATAGGACATGAAACCTTCCACTAGCACATGAAACCTTCCACTAGGACATGAAACCTTCCACTAGCACATGAAACCTTCCACCAGAACATGAAACCTTCCACTAGGACATGACACCTTCCACCAGAACATGAAACCTTCCACTAAAGCACATGAAACCTTCCACCAGAACATGAAACCTTCCACTAGCACATGAAACCTTCCACTAAAGCACATGAAACCTTCCACTAAAGCACATGAAACCTTCCACTAGAACATGAAACCTTCCACTAAAGCACATGAAACCTTCCACTAGGACATGAAACCTTCCACTAGAACACATGAAACCTTCCACTAGAACACATGAAACCTTCCACTAGAACACATGAAACCTTCCACTAGGACATGAAACCTTCCACTAGAACACATGAAACCTTCCACTAAAGCACATGAAACCTTCCACTAAAGCACATGAAACCTTCCACTAGGACATGAAACCTTCCACTAGAACACATGAAACCTTCCACTAGAACACATGAAACCTTCCACTAGAACACATGAAACCTTCCACTAAAGCACATGAAACCTTCCACTAAAGCACATGAAACCTTCCAGTCCCATGAATCTATCGTATGTGTTATTATCTTTCTGTTTTCTGTTTTGCTGTTGGACTTGTGGTTACTTCTGAGAAATGGGATGAGAATACAAACCATCGCCTCGGAATTGAAAGCATGTGACATATTTTACTCCCACGTGTGTGTGTGTGTGTGTGTGTGTGTGTGTGTGTGTGTGTGTGTGTGTGTGTGTGTGTGTGTGTGTGTGTGTGTGTGTGTGTGTGTGTGTGGACTACGGTGTAGAGGCTAGAGTGTAGGGGCTAGGGTGTAGGGGCTAGGGTGTAGGGGCTAGGGTGTAGGGGTTAGAGTGTAGGGGCTAGGGTGTAGGGGCTAGAGTGTAGGGGCTAGGGTGTAGAGGCTAGGGTGTAGGGACTAGGGTGTAGGGTCTAGAGTGTAGGGGCTAGGGTGTAGGGGCTAGGGTTGATTTGGATCTCACCTGTTCATAGAACTCATCGGCGATGCCCTTGGTCCACTGTAGGTGCAGGTCCTTGTGTTTCAGTGTCTGTTTGTGTGTGTGTGTGATAGAGAGAGAATCTTACCTGTTCATAAAACTCATCGACGATGCCCTTGGTCCACTGTAGGTGCAGGTCCTTGTGTTTCAGTGGGCCGTTGATGTCAGCTAGCTTGATGCACATCTGACACACCAGCAGTCTGTCATTCTCATTGGACCAATCAATACCCCTCGTCACGTCATCACCTACCTATAGTAACAGACAGAGACAAAACATGTTAACCTATAAAAATGCTTTGTGAACTTATATAGTACATTAGGGCACGTACTATACAAAACCTTTCATCTATCACACATCTGAAAAAATATATAGGTACGCGGTTCAATAACATGGCAAATAGGTTGTCAGTTAAAACCAAGAATGTAAAATTTAAATTGGATTCCTGATTTAAGAATTCCGTAGCTTCAACGTTCCGTATTTTGGATTCACCCTTTAATCCTCTTTAATAATAATGATTTGACCTTTAGGTTGAATAATCATCTTCCTCAACGCCCTTTTTTTAAAATTCAATGTATTCCTCATTTCTGGGTAGGCCCAGTGGTGACTCAGTGCTTGAATCCTACTACACTGGCTCTGACACTCGTCTGATGTAGGCCCAGTGGTGACTCAGTGCTTGAATCCTGCTACACTGGCTCTGACACTCGTCTGATGTAGGCCCAGTGGTGACTCAGTGCTTGAATCCTACTACACTGGCTCTGACACTCGTCTGATGTAGGCCCAGTGGTGACTCAGTGCTTGAATCCTGCTACACTGGCTCTGACACTCGTCGTAGGCCCAGTGGTGACTCAGTGCTTGAATCATACTACACTGGCTCTGACACTCGTCTGATGTAGGCCCAGTGGTGACTCAGTGCTTGAATCCTACTACACTGGCTCTGACACTCGTCTGATGTAGGCCCAGTGGTGACTCAGTGCTTGAATCCTGCTACACTGGCTCTGACACTCGTCTGATGTAGGCCCAGTGGTGACTCAGTGCTTGAATCCTGCTACACTGGCTCTGACACTCGTCTGATGTAGGCCCAGTGGTGACTCAGTGCTTGAATCCTACTACACTGACTCTGACACTCGTCTGATGTAGGCCCAGTGGTGACTCAGTGCTTGAATCCTGCTACACTGGCTCTGACACTCGTCTGATGTAGGCCCAGTGGTGACTCAGTGCTTGAATCCTACTACACTGACTCTGACACTCGTCTGATGTAGGCCCAGTGGTGACTCAGTGCTTGAATCCTGCTACACTGGCTCTGACACTCGTCTGATGTAGGCCCAGTGGTGACTCAGTGCTTGAATCCTACTACACTGGCTCTGACACTCGTCTGATGTAGGCCCAGTGGTGACTCAGTGCTTGAATCCTACTACACTGACTCTGACACTCGTCTGATGTAGGCCCAGTGGTGACTCAGTGCTTGAATCCTGCTACACTGGCTCTGACACTCGTCTGATGTAGGCCCAGTGGTGACTCAGTGCTTGAATCCTACTACACTGACTCTGACACTCGTCTGATGTAGGCCCAGTGGTGACTCAGTGCTTGAATCCTACTACACTGGCTCTGACACTCGTCTGATGTAGGCCCATTGGTGACTCAGTGCTTGAATCCTCCTACACTGACTCTGACACTCGTCTGATGTAGGCCCAGTGGTGACTCAGTGCTTGAATCCTGCTACACTGACTCTGACACTCGTCTGATGTAGGCCCAGTGGTGACTCAGTGCTTGAATCCTACTACACTGACTCTGACACTCGTCTGATGTAGGCCCAGTGGTGACTCAGTGCTTGAATCCTGCTACACTGGCTCTGACACTCGTCTGATGTAGGCCCAGTGGTGACTCAGTGCTTGAATCCTACTACACTGACTCTGACACTCGTCTGATGTAGGCCCAGTGGTGACTCAGTGCTTGAATCCTACTACACTGGCTCTGACACTCGTCTGATGTAGGCCCATTGGTGACTCAGTGCTTGAATCCTCCTACACTGACTCTGACACTCGTCTGATGTAGGCCCAGTGGTGACTCAGTGCTTGAATCCTGCTACACTGACTCTGACACTCGTCTGATGTAGGCCCAGTGGTGACTCAGTGCTTCAATCCTACTACACTGACTCTGACACTCGTCTGATGTAGGCCCAGTGGTGACTCAGTGCTTGAATCCTGCTACACTGGCTCTGACACTCGTCGTAGGCCCAGTGGTGACTCAGTGCTTTCTGTGGTGGTGGTGGGGTACGTCACGGCCAAGTAATAAGGGTAGACTACGAATGCCATAGAGTTTACATTAGAAGTGCCCATCCAAGAAGGCTCAAGGTCATTGGCCACAGATAAAATGACGTCAAATCACCTTATATGTACAGTGACTTTGATTGGAGTGATTCTGTCAACATCATACTTTCACAATCTTAGCTAGCAGTCATCATCATGAATCAATTCGATAATTCGATACTGTAGCTAAGAAAGTAATACTAAGTGTATGTTGTGTAGTACGCTGTTAGTAGCCCATGTGCCTCACCCTAATTATTTGTTCTATTTTCAATTTCGCCAGGTGTAGCAGTGGTAAGGTGTTGGGACTTCTGTTGGGTCAGCTGATAGCCAGGTGTAGCAGTGGTAAGGTGTTGGGACTTCTGTTGGGTCAGCTGATAGCCAGGTGTAGCAGTGGTAAGGTGTTGGGACTGCTGTTGGGTCAGCTGATAGCCAGGTGTAGCAGTGGTAAGGTGTTGGGACTGCTGTTGGGTCAGCTGATAGCCAGGTGTAGCAGTGGTAAGGTGTTGGGACTCTGCTGTTGGGTCAGCTGATAGCCAGGTGTAGCAGTGGTAAGGTGTTGGGACTTCTGTTGGGTCAGCTGATAGCCAGGTGTAGCAGTGGTAAGCTGTTGGGACTGCTGTTGGGACAGCTTTATGTCGGCCCTAACAGTTTGTGGGCACCATTTGTCACCGTTATAGTGCAATTAATGTATTGTTTAGTGTTGCGTTGTGACTTTGCTGGCATGAATCCCACATCTTTTTTTTGTTGTTGTTGCCCCAGCAAGATTTACATGCTGAAATTGCCACTCGGTAGGCCTAATGGGCGTTAGTGTAGGAGAACAGAGCCACGACACACACACACACACACACACACACACACACACACACACACACACACACACACACACAACATCCACATTGAGCTAAAGGTAGAGCTGCCACCTTGATGGAAAGGGACTCTGCATAAGAAATCCCGCTATGCCCGCCGATGAACCATCAAACAGGCAAAGTGGCAATACAGGACTAAGCTTGAATCCCACTACACTGGCTCTACCACTCGTCTGATGTAGGAGTGTTAAAAGGAAGCACAGCCATGAGCTGCCTAGTGACACGAACCTACTAAACAAGCTAAAATTACTTCTATACTCGCTTCGAGGCAAGCAACACTGAAGCATGCATGAGAGCACGAGCTGTTCCGGACGACTGTGTGACTAAGCTCTCCATAGCCGATGTGAGTAAGACCTTTAAACAGGTCAACATTCACAAGACCGCAGGGTGTGTACTCCGAGCATGCGCTGACCAACTGGCAAGTGTCTTCACTGACATTTTCAACCTGTCCCTGATCGAGTCTGTAATACCAATGACCAATGTGTTTCAAGCGACCAACATAGTCCCTGTGTTCAAGAACAACAAGGTAACCTGCCTAAATGACTACTGACCCGTAGCACGTCTGTAGTCATGAATTGCTTTGAAAGGCTGGTCATGGTTCAAATCACCAACAGTATCCCAGAATCCCTAGACTCACTCCAATATGCATAACGCCCCAACAGATCCATAGATGATGCAATCTCTATTGCACTCCACACAGCCCTTTCCCACCTGGACAAAAGGAACACCTACGTGAGAATGTTATTCAATGACCACAGCTCAGCGTTCAACACCATAGTGCCCTCAAAGCTCATTACTAAGCTGAGGACCCTGGGACTAAACACCGCCCTCTGCAACTGGATCCTGGACTTCCTGACGGTCGACCCCAGGTGATAAGAGTAGGTAACAACACATCTGCCACGCTGATCCTCAACATGGGGTCCCCATAAGGGTGTGTGCTTAGTCCCCTCCTGTACAACCTGTTCACCCACGACTGCATGGCCAAGCATGACTCCAACACCATCATTAGGTTTGCAGACGACACAACAATGTGTCACCGAGAACAATGAGACAGCCTATAGGGAGACAGTGTGGTGCCAGGACTACAATCTGTCCCTCAACGTGATCAAGACAAAGTAGATGATCGTGGACTATGGGAAAAGGAGTGCTGAGCACACCTACAATTCTCATCAACAGGGCTGTAGTGGAGCAGGTTGAGACCTTCTAGTTCCTTGGTATCCACATCATCAACAAACTGTCAATGTCCCCACCCATTTTTCATGGTCCCCACCCATTTTTCATGGTCCCCATCCATTTTTCATGGTCCCCATCCATTCTCTGTCTAACATCTATTTATTTTTATTTTTACTCAACTAGGCAAGTCAGTTAAGAACAAATTCTTATTTTCAATGACGGCCTACCAGGGAACAATGGGTTAACTGCCTGTTCAGGGGCAGAACGACAGATTTTTACATTGTCAGCTCGGGGATTCGATTTTGCAACCTTTCGGTTACTAGTCCAATGCTCTAACCACTAGGCTACCTGCCGCCCCAATGGAAAAATCACTTTACCTCTACCTACATGTACATATTACCTCAATTATCTCGATTAACCTGTGCCCCCTGCACATTGACTCTGTACCGGTACCCCCTGTATATTTCCTCCACATTGACTCTGTACCGGTAACCCCTGTATATAGCCTCCACATTGACTCTGTACCGGTACCCCCTGTATATAGCCTCCACATTGACTCTGTACCGGTACCTCCTGTATATAGCCTCCACATTGACTCTGTACCGGTACCCCCTGTATATAGCCTCCACATTGACTCTGTACCGGTACCCCCTGTATATAGCCTCCACATTGACTCTGTACCGGTACCCCCTGTATATAGCCTCCACATTGACTCTGTACCGGTACCCCCTGTATATAGCCTCCACATTGACTCTGTACCGGTACCCCCTGTATATAGCCCCCACATTGACTCTGTACCGGTACCCCCTGTATATAGCCTCCACATTGACTCTGTACCGGTACCCCCTGTATATAGCCTCCACATTGACTCTGTACCGGTACCCCCTGTATATAGCCTCCACATTGACTCTGTACCGGTACCCCCTGTATATAGCCTCCACATTGACTCTGTACCGGTACCCCCTGTATATAGCCCCCACATTGACTCTGTACCGGTACCCCCTGTATATAGCCTCCACATTGACTCTGTACCGGTACTCCCTGTATATAGCCTCCACATTGACTCTGTACCGGTACCCCCTGTATATAGCCTCCACATTGACTCTGTACCGGTACCCCCTGTATATAGCCTCCACATTGACTCTGTACCGGTACCCCCTGTATATAGCCTCCACATTGACTCTGTACCGGTACCCCCTGTATATAGCCTCCACATTGACTCTGTACCGGTACCCCCTGTATATAGCCTCCACAATGACTCTGTACCGGTACCCCCTGTATATAGCCTCCACATTGACTCTGTACCGGTACCCCCTGTATATAGCCCCCACATTGACTCTGTACCGGTACCCCCTGTATATAGCCTCCACATTGACTCTGTACCGGTACCCCCTGTATATAGCCTCCACATTGACTCTGTACCGGTACTCCCTGTATATAGCCTCCACATTGACTCTGTACCGGTACCCCCTGTATATAGCCTCCACATTGACTCTGTACCGGTACTCCCTGTATATAGCCTCCACATTGACTCTGTACCGGCCCCCTGTATATATCCTCGTTATTTTCTTGTTGCTCTTTAAAAACCTCTTAAGGATCCGCCCCTTTTTTTCTGTTTTGGCCTAAAATTACATACCCAAATTTAACTGCCTGTAGCTCAGGACCCAAATCTAACTGCCCGTAGCTCAGGACCCAAATCTAACTGCCTGTAGCTCAGGACCCAAATTTAACTGCCTGTAGCTCAGGACCCAAATCTAACTGCCCGTAGCTCAGGACCCAAATCTAACTGCCTGTAGCTCAGGACCCAAATCTAACTGCCTGTAGCTCAAGACCCAAATCTAACTGCCTGTAGCTCAGGACCCAAATCTAACTGCCTGTAGCTCAGGACCCAAATCTAACTGCCCGTAGCTCAAGACCCAAATCTAACTGCCTGTAGCTCAGGACCCAAATCTAACTGCCTGTAGCTCAGGACCCAAATCTAACTGCCTGTAGCTCAGGACCCAAATCTAACTGCCTGTAGCTCAGGACCCAAATCTAACTGCCTGTAGCTCAGGACCCAAATCTAACTGCCCGTAGCTCAAGACCCAAATCTAACTGCCTGTAGCTCAGGACCCAAATCTAACTGCCTGTAGCTCAGGACCCAAATCTAACTGCCTGTAGCTCAGGACCCAAATCTAACTGCCTGTAGCTCAGGACCCAAATCTAACTGCCTGTAGCTCAGGACCAAAATTTAACTGCCTGTAGCTCAGGCCCTGAATCTCGAATTTGCATATTCTTGGTACCATTTGAAAGGAAACTCTTTGAAGTTTGTGGAAATGTGAAAGGATTGTAGGAGAATATAACACAATAGATCTGGTAAAAGACAATACAAAGAAAAAACTATAATCTTTGAAAGTGTTACGCCCATTCAGTGTGTGTGTGTGTGTGTGTGTGTGCACCACTAAAGCCAACAGAGCAGTGTTGTGTCTTTCACGCTGGCTCTGTTGTACAACAAAGCCTCTCTCTCACACACACACACGCACACGCACACACACACACACACACACACACACACACACACACACACACACACACACACACACACACACAGAGCAGACTCCTGCAAGCTTCTTCTTCTTATGCTAATGCCATAACCCCTGAGCGTAGGAGCAGCTACATCAACAGCTAATTCAATGGGCCTTTTCAGAGAAAGCTTGATTTGGTTTCTAAGAATTGGAGGGGAAATGAGTACAAGGTGTGTGTGTGTGTGTGTGTGTGTGTGTGTGTGTGTGTGTGTGTGTGTGTGTGTGTGTGTGTGTGTGAGAGAGTGGCTTTGTGGTACAACAGAGCCAGCGTGAAGGACACAACATTGCTTTACTGGCGAGCACACACACACACACACACACACACACACACACTGAATGGGCGTAACACTGTTAGCGTTAGTGGAAGGACAGCAATCTGTTGTATAACTGGCAGTGCCTAACTGCCACCAGCTTCACTGCAGAACAGTGGAAAGGCTTCACTGCAGCACAGTGGAAAGGCTTCACTGCTGAACAGTGGGAAGGATTCACTGCTGAACAGTGGGAAGGCTTCACTGCAGCACAGTGGAAAGGCTTCACTGCAGCACAGTGGAAAGGCTTCACTGCTGAACAGTGGAAAGGCTTCACTGCTGAACAGTGGGAAGGCTTCACTGCAGAACAGTGGAAAGGCTTCACTGCTGAACAGTGGGAAGGCTTCACTGCAGAACAGTGGAAAGGCTTCACTGCTGAACAGTGGGAAGGCTTCACTGCAGAACAGTGGAAAGGCTTCACTGCAGCACAGTGGAAAGGCTTCACTGCAGCACAGTGGAAAGGCTTCACTGCTGAACAGTGGGAAGGCTTCACTGCAGAACAGTGGAAAGGCTTCACTGCTGAACAGTGGAAAGGCTTCACTGCAGCACAGTGGAAAGGCTTCACTGCTGAACAGTGGAAAGGCTTCACTGCAGAACAGTGGGAAGGCTTCACTGCTGAACAGTGGAAAGGCTTCACTGCTGAACAGTGGAAAGGCTTAGTCCCGACCAATGGTAGTAGCATAATTCAGACTGCAAATATGATTTCCTGAAAAGCTGCGGGTTAGAGCCTTCTATTCGTATGGGTTAGTTAAGTTAACGAGAATATAATGAGGATATTTAAGGTCCAGAAATGTACTGGCACACATAATACTGTTCCTCAAAAGCCTTTAAAAAAAATAATATCTAACAAATGTTCTAGAACACTTACGTTTGACTCTGCTATTGCGATAGTGTAACAGACCAATGTGGACAGAGAGTGAGCTGTAATGAGGGCGTGTGGATTATGCAGTGCAGAGGTGAGAGCAAGACAAACCCGCACTACAAAAACCCAGGGGTTAGGCAGTAGAACTCTCACATACAACATGCTACAATAGCTGAAGAGCTCTTACACTCAAAATGAAATACACAGGTTTACTTACGGGTCTGTGACTTAAATTCATTGATTGATTCATTGTTTTTTTACCTTGGCATTGAACTCTGCCAGGAAGTCAAAGTGTTTCTTGAGGTCAGTGGCAAGAATGGCCTCTATGACCAGGAAGCGAAAGCGTTTGAACTCCACGTGGTCCAAGTTGACGAGGAAGTTATACTCCGGACGGGACATGAACAGATTCCAGGCAGAGGCGGCGTGGTGGTTCTCGAGCACCGACCTGTCGTTATACAACACTGCCTGGAGAGGGGAAGATAGGATGCGAGAGGATTAGTCCTGTTGTGGTCCTGTTAAATTCTAACCTGGTCAGAGATCTACCCATACAGTTCCACAACACATAACAACAGCAATCCGAGTACTTTTCAATGTTGTACCACTATTTTCCTTATCCCTAAAATAAAATCTCTGCTCTCCCTGCAGACAACAGTTCAACATATGACCCTGAAGATTTTTTATTTTTTTTCACTTGAGCCGGAAGTGCTTTGACAGAGAAGTGGTGTACCTGTGGTGCACTTGTGGCCACCAGGAAGGCGTTAGTCCTGCCAGGGTGGTCGTAGTCATGCATGGCTGCTGCTACGTAGAGAGCCATGAGCTCCAGGGCTGGGATGAGCCCCGACAGGCAACCATACCCATCCTCCGACACGCTGTAGGTCTTCGACACCAGGTAGCCCATGTGACTGTGCGTGATGCCACTGTCAGAGTCTGGGAGAGCCAAGGAGAAAGAGTGAGACAGAGGTAGAGGTAGAGGTAGAGGGAGAGGGAGAGGTAGAGGTAGAGGGAGAGGTAGAGGGGGAGGGAGAGGGAGAGGGAGAGGGAGAGGTAGAGGTAGAGGTAGAGGTAGAGGGAGATGGAGAGGGACAGGGAGAGGAGTGTAATAACAGTCTACTACCATGTCTGATTCACACCATAGTTCCAACCTGAACCACACTGTACCGGCTCAGGTAGTTTCTTTTTACATTGTCCTATCCAGCACTATGGTGGCTGAAATGTGCTGAAATGTGCTAAACCGTGGTTTGGCTCAGTAGTGTGAAAAGTGTACCAGCAAGCTCCCCCAAAGGTCCCAAACTCTCAACCTCTAAATCCACTTCTGCTCGGATCAAAGAGTTTGGGGCACTAAAGCTTATAAATTAGGTTATAAATTAGGTTATGAAAATCTGGGGTTGGGAGAACTTTAATCTGGTTGCAATTTCATGCCCGCTCATGCATCGCTGAACTTCAAATAGTATTTGGGTACTCAGAGACGGCATCCCAAATGGAACCATATTACCTTTTATAGTGCACTAGTTTTGACTAAAAGTAGTGCACTAGTTTTGACTAAAAGTAGTGCACTAGTTTTGACTAAAAGTAGTGCACTATAAAAGGGAATATGGTTCCATTTGGGATGCCGCCAGACGCTGAGCCCCCAGTCTGATAAGAACAGCTGAGAGCGTTGGCGTGACTGTAACAAACATGTTGATCTTAATGAGACGACTTACAAAACAGTAACTAGAGATGGTAGGTAAAGGCCGAATTAAACAAAGGGCCAAAGTTTAATCTGATTGTTACCAATTCTATTATAAGAGTCTTGACATAGCAATCTATTATTAAATATACTTGACTAAATCTAAACTAAATCTTACTCAAGTTGACAACCATAACTAACATAATGGTGTTATATTAAACACAGGAGAAAACAAACAATTGGTTGTCTTCTAATAGAGTCAAAATTCAAGTTATCAATTAATAACGTTTCAATCTCCTGATGCCAAATCAAGCAAGAGCCATGATGATTCAATTAGACTGGCTTGTAATTCAAGTCACTTATTAATTTTTTTCATTACATTTTTTATTTAACCTTTTATTTAACTAGGTAAGTCAGTTCAACCCTGGCACCCACCTGAGTCGCTGGCAGAGCAATGGTCAGTGATGAGGCTGGGCAGACCTGGTACGGCCTGGGTAGTGAGGTACCAGACAGCATGGAGAACGTCTGTAGCGTGGATTCTGTTGTGATCTGGATTGATTTAAAAAAATAAATAATAATTGGTACAATTCAATATATTTACCAAGACTAGAGAGCGAAAGGGAGAGAATATGAGACATCTCAGTAGTGATAACTTCCACTAGGCCACACTGTTTCTGTTTCTGCTGTAGAGTGAAAAGGATATGGAGAGATTGTACCGTAAACTAGTGTTAATGGAGAGTTGATAGAAAAATGATGTAACATCGCCCTCTTGTGGAATACTGATGGTATGACACTTTTAACTCAACTTCAATATACTAAGGAAAACAAACGTAAAACAATAAGGGACAGTTTCCCGGACACAGATTAAGTCTAAACTGCTGCACTAAAAATGTACTCTACTAGGCTTAATCTGTGTCTGCAATACAGAGTCATTAAGGTAAAACAGGAGCTTATAAGAGAGCAGAGTCATTAAGTTAAAACAGGTTCTTACATGGTATGTCTCTGTAGCCATTCTCCAAAGCATGGAAGTAGTTCATGAATTCGTGAACCGGGATCTTGAAGGTCTCAAATAGGCCTGTGTCTTCAAAAAGCCTGTGAGAGACCTGGAACGAACACAGAGAGTTAGAGAGCTCACCGAACCAATCACATTCTCACCCTTCAGACAGACTCTTTGATTTGACACTGAATGGTCTATGGGCTTTATAGACAGCCTCATTCTCATAGACGTCTCAACCCTCGCTTTAACTGTACAGATATTCTTAATTTATTCTGTGACTGCATCCAACCTGACACACATCACAGACTGGGAGCAATGTAGCACCACTGAAACACTTAGGGGTAGAGTGCCTTGCTCAAGGGCACAACGACAGTAGTATGCAGAGATATTGAAGTTGGGAACCCTCCGGCTGCCGGATCACTCCCTGTAGATTTCCTTGCACGCAACTCATAGGGTTCGAACCGGCAACCCACCAGTTACCTGCCCACTTCTCTAACCTCGAGGATACCGCTTCTGTCTCAAACAACCAATCAGATACTCACCAGACAAACACATTGATTGACACAGTGCCTGCTAAATGATAGATGGTTGACCATCAGCCTGTCTAATTGGTTGTTTCTCTCACCTGGCTGAGAATGTTTCCATGGCTGAAGATGAACTATTCTAACCTGTCCTCACCTGGTTACAGCTCACCTGACTAGACTGCACAGTACCTGTCCTCATCTGGTTACATCTCACCTGACTAGACTGTACAGTACCTGTCCTCACCTGGTTACAGCTCACCTGACTAGACTGGACAGTAGCTGGTCTCACCTGTTTACATTTCACCTGACTAGACTGTACAGTAACTGGTCTCACCTGGTTACATCTCACCTGACTAGGCTGTACAGTAGCTGGTCTCACCTGACTAGACTGGACAGTAGCTGGTCTCACCTGTTTACATTTCACCTGACTAGACTGTACAGTAACTGGTCTCACCTGGTTGCATCTCACCTGACTAGGCTGTACAGTAGCTGGTCTCACCTGGTTACATCTCACCTGACTAGGCTGTACAGTAGCTGGTCTCACCTGGTTACATCTCACCTGACTAGGCTGTACAGTATCTGGTCTCACCTGGTTACAGCGCACCTGACTAGGCTGTACAGTAGCTGGTCTCACCTGGTTACATCTCACCTGACTAGGCTGTACAGTAGCTGGTCTCACCTGGTTACAGCTCACCTGACTAGACTGTACAGTAGCTGGTATCACCTGGTTACATCTCACCTGACTAGACTGTACAGTATCTGGTCTCACCTGGTTACATCTCACCTGACTAGGCTGTACAGTACCTGTCCTCACCTGGTTACAGCTCACCTGACTAGGCTGTACAGTAGCTGGTCTCACCTGGTTACAGCTCACCTGACTAGACTGGACAGTAGCTGGTCTCACCTGTTTACATTTCACCTGACTAGACTGTACAGTAACTGGTCTCACCTGGTTACATCTCACCTGACTAGGCTGTACAGTAGCTGGTCTCACCTGACTAGACTGGACAGTAGCTGGTCTCACCTGTTTACATCTCACCTAACTAGACTGTACAGTAACTGGTTTCACCTGGTTACATCTCACTTGACTGGGCTGTACAGTAGCTGGTCTCACCTGGTTACATCTCACCTGACTAGACTGGACAGTAGCTGGTCTCACCTGTTTACATTTCACCTGACTAGACTGTACAGTAACTGGTCTCACCTGGTTACATCTCACCTGACTAGGCTGTACAGTAGCTGGTCTCACCTGGTTACATCTCACCTGACTAGGCTGTACAGTAGCTGGTCTCACCTGGTTACATCTCACGTGACTAGGCTGTACAGTATCTGGTCTCACCTGGTTACAGCGCACCTGACTAGGCTGTACAGTAGCTGGTCTCACCTGGTTACATCTCACCTGACTAGGCTGCACAGTAGCTGGTCTCACCTGGTTACAGCTCACCTGACTAGACTGTACAGTAGCTGGTATCACCTGGTTACATCTCACCTGACTAGACTGTACAGTATCTGGTCTCACCTGGTTACATCTCACCTGACTAGGCTGTACAGTACCTGTCCTCACCTGGTTACAGCTCACCTGACTAGGCTGTACAGTAGCTGGTCTCACCTGGTTACAGCTCACCTGACTAGACTGGACAGTAGCTGGTCTCACCTGTTTACATTTCACCTGACTAGACTGTACAGTAACTGGTCTCACCTGGTTACATCTCACCTGACTAGGCTGTACAGTAGCTGGTCTCACCTGACTAGACTGGACAGTAGCTGGTCTCACCTGTTTACATCTCACCTAACTAGACTGTACAGTAACTGGTTTCACCTGGTTACATCTCACTTGACTGGGCTGTACAGTAGCTGGTCTCACCTGACTAGACTGGACAGTAGCTGGTCTCACCTGTTTACATCTCACCTAACTAGACTGTACAGTAACTGGTTTCACCTGGTTACATCTCACTTGACTGGGCTGTACAGTAGCTGGTCTCACCTGGTTTCATCTCACCTGACTAGGCTGTACAGTATCTGGTCTCACCTGGTTACAGAGCACCAGACTAGGCTGTAAAGTAGCTGGTCTCACCTGGTTACATCTCACCTGACTAGGCTGTACAGTAGCTGGTCTCACCTGGTTACAGCTCACCTGACTAGACTGTACAGTAGCTGGTCTCACCTGGTTACATCTCACCTGACTAGACTGTACAGTATCTGGTCTCACCTGGTTACATCTCACCTGACTAGACTGTACAGTACCTGTCCTCACCTGGTTACAGCTCACCTGACTAGGTTGTACAGTAGCTGGTCTCACCTGGTTACATCTCACCTGACTAGGCTGTACAGTAGCTGGTCTCACCTGGTTACAGCTCACCTGACTAGACTGGACAGTAGCTGGTCTCACCTGTTTACATTTCACCTGACTAGACTGTACAGTAACTGGTCTCACCTGGTTACATCTCACCTGACTAGGCTGTACAGTAGCTGGTCTCACCTGACTAGACTGTACAGTATCTGGTCTCACCTGGTTACAGCGCACCTGACTAGGCTGTACAGTAGCTGGTCTCACCTGGTTACATCTCACCTGACTAGGCTGTACAGTAGCTGGTCTCACCTGGTTACTGCTCACCTGACTAGGCTGTACAGTAGCTGGTCTCACCTTGTTACATCTCACCTGACTAGGCTGTACAGTAGCTGGTCTCACCTGGTTACAGCTCACCTGACTAGACTGTACAGTAGCTTGTCTCACCTGGTTACATCTCACCTGACTAGGCTGTACAGTAGCTGGTCTCACCTGGTTACAGCTCACCTGACTAGACTGTACAGTAGCTTGTCTCACCTGGTTACATCTCACCTGACTAGACTGTACAATATCTGGTCTCACCTGGTTACTGCTCACCTGACTAGGCTGTACAGTAGCTGGTCTCACCTGGTTACATCTCACCTAACTAGCCTGTACAGTAACTTGTCTCACCTGGTTACATCTCACCTAACTAGACTGTACAGTAACTTGTCTCACCTGGTTACAGCTCACCTGACTAGACTGTACAGTAGCGGTCTCACCCGGTTACATCTCACCTGACTAGACTGTACAGTATCTGGTCTCACCTGGTTACTGCTCACCTGACTAGGCTGTACAGTAGCTGGTCTCACCTGGTTACATCTCACCTAACTAGCCTGTACAGTAACTTGTCTCACCTGGTTACATCTCACCTAACTAGACTGTACAGTAACTGGTTTCACCTGGTTACATCTCACCTGACTAGGCTGTACAGTAGCTGGTCTCACCTGGTTACATCTCACCTGACTAGGCTGTACAGTAGCTGGTCTCACCTGGTTACATCTCACCTGACTAGGCTGTACAGTATCTGGTCTCACCTGGTTACAGCGCACCTGACTAGGCTGTACAGTAGCTGGTCTCACCTGGTTACATCTCACCTGACTAGGCTGTACAGTAGCTGGTCTCACCTGGTTACAGCTCACCTGACTAGACTGTACAGTAGCTGGTCTCACCTGGTTACATCTCACCTGACTAGACTGTACAGTATCTGGTCTCACCTGGTTACATCTCACCTGACTAGACTGTACAGTACCTGTCCTCACCTGGTTACAGCTCACCTGACTAGGCTGTACAGTAGCTGGTCTCACCTGGTTACATCTCACCTGACTAGACTGTACAATACCTGTCCTCACCTGGTTACATCTCACCTGACTAGACTGTACAGTACCTGTCCTCACCTGGTTACATCTCACCTGACTAGGCTGTACAGTAGCTGGTCTCACCTGACCAGGCTGTACAGTAGCTGGTCTCACCTGGTTACATCTCACCTGACTAGGCTGTACAGTAGCTGGTCTCACCTGACTAGGCTGTACAGTAGCTGGTCTCACCTGGTTACAGCTCACCTGACTAGACTGTACAGTAACTGGACTCACCTGGTTACATCTCACCTGACTAGACTGTACAGTAGCTGGTCTCACCTGGTTACATCTCACCTAACTAGCCTGTACAGTAACTTGTCTCACCTGGTTACATCTCACCTAACTAGACTGTACAGTAACTGGTTTCACCTGGTTACATCTCACCTGACTAGGCTGTACAGTAGCTGGTCTCACCTGGTTACATCTCACCTGACTAGGCTGTACAGTAGCTGGTCTCACCTGGTTACATCTCACCTGACTAGGCTGTACAGTATCTGGTCTCACCTGGTTACAGCGCACCTGACTAGGCTGTACAGTAGCTGGTCTCACCTGGTTACATCTCACCTGACTAGGCTGTACAGTAGCTGGTCTCACCTGGTTACATCTCACCTGACTAGACTGTACAGTAGCTGGTCTCACCTGGTTACAGCTCACCTGACTAGGCTGTACAGTAGCTGTCCTCACCTGGTTACATCTTACCTGACTAGACTGTACAGTATCTGGTCTCACCTGGTTACAGCTCACCGGACTAGACTGTACAATAACTGAACTCACCTGGTTACATCTCACCTGACTAGACTGTACAGTAGCTGGTCTCACCTGGTTACAGCTCACCTGACTAGGCTGTACAGTAGCGGGTCTCACCTGGCTGAGGATGCGGCCACATTTGCCCTGGGTCTTCTCCATCAAGCTGAAGATGGGGAAGTTCCATTGGTTGAGGTGGCTCATTAGGGGCTCCAAGTCCTCCATCACTAACGGCTCCGGGGCCAGCTGGGGCTTTTCCTACAGAGGCCATAGACATGTTATAAGCCTTTATAATGTCTTTATGAACCTTTATATTGTCTTATTAAATATCAGAAAATGTTATCTCTCTCTACTGTAGGTCATCAAGATGTCATAAGGGGGTCAGACATAGATGACTGGTGGTGCCAATCTACTGTAGGTCATAAACATGTCATAAGGGGGTCAGACATAGATGACTGGTGGTGCCAATCTACTGTAGGTCATAAACATGTCATAAGGGGGTCAGACATAGATGACTGGTGGTGCCAATCTACTGTAGGTCATCAACATGTCATAAGGGGGTCAGACATAGATGGCTGGTGGTGCCAATCTACTGTAGGTCATCAACATGTCATAAGGGGGTCAGATATAGACAGCTGGTGGTGCCAATCTACTGTAGGTCATCAACATGTCATAAGGGGGTCAGATATAGACAGCTGGTGGTGCCAATCTACTGTATGTCATCAACATGTCATAAGGGGGTCAGACATAGATGACTGGTGGTGCCAATCTACTGTAGGTCATAAACATGTCATAAGGGGGTCAGACATAGATGACTGGTGGTGCCAATCTACTGTAGGTCATAAACATGTCATAAGGGGGTCAGACATAGATGACTGGTGGTGCCAATCTACTGTAGGTCATCAACATGTCATAAGGGGGTCAGACATAGATGGCTGGTGGTGCCAATCTACTGTAGGACATACACATGTCATAAGGGGGTCAGATATAGACAGCTGGTGGTGCCAATCTACTGTATGTCATCAACATGTCATAAGGGGGACAGACATAGACGGCTGTCTGTGCCAATCTACTGTAGGACATACACATGTCATAAGGGGGTCAGATATAGACAGCTTGTGGTGCCAATCTGTGCACTGAATGTCATGTTGTTAAGAAATTAACTTTTGTCTTCTGAGGTGGTTGTGCCTCTGCCTGAGGAATAAGCCAATAATAACCCTCAAATCCAAATCTAGACAGCCAGCTCCACTGTATTTGATCATTATTCACCTGTAATCGTGGACTGAATTACACCTGGGACACAAGGTTGGTGCAATTAATTATCAGGTGGAACAGAAAACCAGCAGTATTCCCGGACCTCGTAGGGTAAGGGTTGAATACCTCTGGCCTAAAAGATTTAGACCTAGAAGTGTGAAAACTAGGGCTCTAGAAAACTAGAGCTACCTCTATGGTTGCTGTGGCTGTTTCTCACCTCTGCAGGTAGCATGACGAGGTTTTGGGGGGTGTTTTTGCCCCCTTCTGCGTCCCCCTCCTCTGTCGGCGCTACGTCGCTGCTGTCGCTGTGGTTGGCCTCGTGGGTACTGTCGTAGTCTGACGATGCCACCACCTGATCCTCTGATTGGGGTACAGAGAAAGCGTTACCATGGAGATGGGACAACACCTTCAACGCATTCAACACTGCTGCAAAACACATCACACCTCTCTGTTGTGAGACAGGATCAGCCTGGTATCAGATCTGCTTGTGTTGTCCTCCCAACTAACTCCTATGGTCATTGTCTCACCATGGAGACAGGATTCCCACAAAGCATTCAGCACTGCTGCAAAGAATCCAATATTGCTACAAAGCATTCAGCACTGCTTCAAAGCATTAAACACTGCTACAAAGCATTCATCACTGCTGCAAAGCCTTCAACCCTGCCGCAAAGCATTCAGCACTGCTGCAAAGCACACACACACACGTAATATCCACTCTGGGACAGGAGTATCCATTTCATACAATCATTGTCCTCTCTAGCACAGTTCCTGTGATGGACGCATAACCAGGCCAGAGCAGTACAATACAGCTTGGCTCAATGATGTGGAAGGAAAGGTAACACTGGCAGAGATGACAAGCTAAACGATAGAAGAAGGTTGGCAAAACCAGTGGACAGAAGAGTCCATGAGTACAGTACTCGGCTCAATAGTTTGTAAACGGTAGTGGTGTGGAAGGGGAAGGTAGCACTGGCAGAGATGAGAAGCTCAGTTAAAAGGATGGTTGTACCTGTCCGGTGTATCCTGTCCCCTTTGTCCATGGATCCCTCCCCATGGCTCAGCTTTATGTACGGTCTCCCACAGCTGTGGTAAAGGAAAGTTAGAGGTCAGAGGTCAGACAGAAGTGAATATCTTTTCATCAAGTACATCTATCAATGAATGGCGCTAGCTCTTAGATATTGTGGGCACCTGAATATGCCTTATTAAAACACTGGCCTGAGAAACGTTTTGATGTGTACTGTACAGTGTGTCTATGACATACAGTGCTTTCGAAAAGTATTCAGATCCCGTGGCTTTTTCCACATTTTGTTACATTACAGCCTGATTCCAAAATGGATTAAATAAAAAAAAAACTCAACAATCTACACACAATATCCCATAATGGCAAAGCAAAAACAGTTTTTTAGACATTTTAGCAAAGGTATTAAAAAAATCAACATAAATACCTTATTTACATAAGTATTCAGACCCTTTGCTATGAGACTCGAAATTGAGCTCAAGGTCCTTGGTCAGGGAAAACCAGACTGAAGCCACTCCTCAGAAGAAGGCACATGACAGCCCGCTTGAAGTTTGCCAAAAGGCACCTAAAGACTCTCAGACCATGGGATATAAGATTATCTGGTCTGATGAAACCAAGATTGAACTATTTGGTTTGAATGCCAAGCGTCACGTCTGGAGGAAACCTGGCACCACCCCTACGGTGAAGCATGGTGGTGGCAGCATCATGCTGTTGGGGTGTTTTTCAGCGGCAGGGACTGGGAGACTAGTCAGGATCGAGGGAACAATGAATGGAGCAAAGTACAGAGAGATCCTTGATGAAAACCTGCTGTAGAGTGCTCAGGATCTCAGACTGGGGCGAAGGTTCACCTTCCAACAGGACAACAACCCTAAGCACACAGCCAAGACAATGCAGGAGTGGCTTCGAGACAAGTCTCTGAATGTCCTTGAGAGGCCCAGCCAGGACCCGGTCTTGAACCTGATCAACATCTCTGGAGAGACTTGAAAATAGCTGTGCAGCGACGTTCCCTATCCAACCTGAAAGAGCTTCAGAGGATCTGCAGAGAAAAATGGTGGAAACCCAAATACAGGTGTGCCAAGCTTGTCATCAATTCCAAATAACGATGTGACATTTCTTGATCAACTCTATTCTACGGCCCAGATTCTATTGTGTTCTAAAGGAGTCAGTTAGAAGACGTGAGGAGAACCATTTGAGTCAAAGGAACAATCGTTTCATCATGCACATCATGAAATCAAGTTAATATTTCCCAGCTCTCTCTCTCTCTCTCTCGCTCTCATTCTCTCTCTCGTATTGCTTGGTCAGACTGTTCCATCCAACAATCTCTGTAATCTCTAAGCAAACTCATACCACAAAACAAACTGAAAATGCTGAAATTCAACATGACTTCAGTGAAGGAGCAAATATGAATAACCCCCCCCACACACACAAACAAGTGTTGAAAAAATGAGTTTGTTGTCTGTGGCTCCAGCTGTCAGTTGGTCAGACAGTTTACTGGTTTCCAACTGGGCTGTCCACCCATTAAAATTAGCATGGTTTCCTAGTGGGCTGTCCACCCATTAAAAAAAGCATGGTTTCCAACTGGGCTGTCCACCCATTAAAAATAGCATGGTTTCCTACTGGGCTGTCCACCCATTAAAAAGAGCATGGTTCCTACTGGGCTGTCCACCCATTAAAAAGAGCATGGTTTCCTACTGGGCTGACCACCCATTAAAAAGAGCATGGTGTCCTACTGGGCTGTCCACCCATTAAAAAGAGCATGGTTTCCTACTGGTCTCTTTTTGTTTCAAGATTTATGATGAGACTTTGGATTGAGTTGATGGCAACATCCAATTATTTGGATAATGGTGTCTTTAATTGGTGTGGGACTAGTCACTGTCTGCGCAGAAAACTGAACTCTCCAATTCTTCAAAATTTCATTAAAAGCAACAAAATTAATTTAAAGCTCTTTTAGCCCCCAAACCGCCTGTCCCTCCCAACCGCCTGTCCCCCCCATTTGCCTGTCCCCCCCATCCGCCTGTCCCCCCAACAGCATGTCCCCCCCCATCCGCCTGTCACCCCCAACCGCCTGTCCCCCCCATCCGCCTGTCCCCCCCAACCGCCTGTCCCCCCCAACCGCCTGTCCCCCCAACAGCATGTCCCCCCCAACCGCCTGTCCCCCCCATCTGCCGGTCCCCCCAACAGCATGTCCCCCCCAACCGCCTGTCCCCCCCAACCGCCTGCCCCCCCCAACTGCCTGTCCCCCCCAACCACCTGTCCCCCCAACCGCCTTCGTAGCCGACCACCTGACCCCCTGACCCCCCTTCCCCCTGACCCCCTGAAAATAACGGACTAACTGTTTCCCCCTGCCAAACTTTCAAACATGTTTTATTCCACACCTGCTAGGCACACACACACACACACACACACACACACACACACGCACACACACGCACACACGCACACACGCACACATACACGCGCACACATGTAGCACACACGCACACACACATACACTGGATTGACCGTGCAAACTGCAAACACATCAGCGCTGTCTTTGTTGTGTGCTCAGGGTCATTAGGCTAAGGGGGGGCACCTACCCCCTGACTGAAACATTTCCTCAGAATGAGACACACTACAAGCCTTTGTGCCCTGTGTAACACCATGCTTTAAGGGGCTAATCTACACTTTAAACAATAACAAAGTGCCCTCCCCGCCACTATTTCAGTAAAAAGCTGAAGGATTAGGCTAGAGAAATGTAACCAATCTCAAATTCATAGACGGGCACTATGGATGCAAGGACCGAGAAATTACAGTTTTCAACCATGTTTTGAGGGTAAACAGTCCAAAACAGCAGATTGCCCCTTTAACTGCTGTCACTTCCTCTACTCCAGGTTCTTCAGCATTTGGGAGGAGCTATTCCAACTTAAACCATCTGAAATGCATCAGACGGCAGCTGAGAGATGTGTTTAAGAGGTTTCTGGTGTCCTCAAAGTAACTTTCACTTGGGGTTGGGTGTATGTTCAGGAAAAATAATACTATAAAGTTCTGTATTGTATATTCTTACTCCAATCAGTTTGTGATCTGTCTGAGAGGGAAAGCTTCGTTGGGTTGTTAGTCCGTGTGGTTCAGCTCTGCTTTGTTTTCAGCCTTGGGCCTAGATTCAATACGGACCACGGAAGATCCGCGTTATAGCGAGATTGATATTTAAAGGTCGCTTTCGATTAAGCCGTCATATGTAGCATTTACCGTGAATGTGGTCTTGTGAATGAGGAAATATTGATTTAAAAAGATAAATAGCCTTAAAGCGGGAGGGGGTAGATTTAATCTAGCCCTTAGTCTTTGTGTATAACTCAATGTGGTCTAAGACATTGAGTCAGTCAGTCAGTAAGTAGTTTGTTTGGGTCTGTTTGGTTCTAGTCAGTTAGTCCATAGTTTATTTGGTTCTAGTCAGTCAGTCAGTGGTTTGTTTAGGTTTGTTTTGTTCTAGTCAGTCAGTAGTTTGTTTGGTTCTAGTCAGTCAGTAGTTTGTTTGGTTCTAGTCAGTCAGTCTGTCACACCCTGACCTTAGAGATCCTTTTTATGTCTCTATTTTGGTTTGGTCAGGGCGTGAGTTGGGGTGGGAATTCTATGTTTTGTGTTTCTATGATTTTCTATTTCTATGTTTTGGCCGGGTATGGTGCTCAATCAGGGACAGCTATCGTTGTCTCTGATTGCAAACCATACTTAGGTACCCTTTTTTGTGGGACGTTAACTTTGTTTGATGGCACATAGCCTTAAGCTTCACAGTTTGTTTTGTTGGCGTCATTTCGAATAAAAGAGATAATGTCCCCCCCAACCGCCTGTCCCCCCTCCCGCCTGCTCACCACGCTGCACCTTGGTCTAGTTCTTTTAACGGCCGTGACAGAACTTCCCACCACCAAAGGACCAAGCAGCATGGTCAGAGGTATGAGACAACCTGGGAGGAGTTAGAGAGGTGGTCGGTCATCCCAGGGAGAGTGCCAGAGCCCGCCTGGGATTCTATGGAGCAGTGCGAAGAGGGATACCGGAGAATGGAGTTGGCGAGACGAACACAGCTAGCAAGGAAGCCCGAGAGGCAGCCCAAACACCTTTTTTGGGGGGTGGCACACGGGGAGTGTGGCAGAGTCGGGTTGGAGACCTGAGCCAACTCCCCGTGCTTACCGTGGCGGGCGTTGTACTGGTCAGGCACCATGTTATGCGGTGGTGCGCACGGTGTCTCCAGTACGCGTTCTTAGCCCGGTGCGATACATCCCACCTCCCCGCATCTGCCGGGATAGGGTGAGCATCCAGCCAGGACGAATGGTGCCAGCCCTGCTCTCCAGACCTCCAGTACGTCTCTACGGCCCAGGATATCCTGCGCCGGCTCTGCGCACTGTGTATCCAGTGCATCTGCACAGCCCAGTGCGTCCTGTGCCTGAACGCGTACTGGAGACACCGTGCGCACCACCGCATAACATGGTGCCTGACCAGTACAACGCCCGCCAAAATAACCATCCAGCCAGGACGGGTTGTGCAGGCTCCTAGCTCGAGACCGCCAGTGCGCCTCCACGGCCCAGTGTATCCGGTGCCTCTGCCAAGGACAGGGCCTCCTGTATGTCTCTCCAGCCTGGTGAGCCCTGTCGCAGCTCCACGTACCAGACTGCCCATACGTCTCCTCCCTCCAGTGATGATACATTGCACAAAGCTTCCAGTGATGATCCATGGCAAGAAGCCTCCAGTGATGATTCAGGACAAGAAGCCTCCAGTGATGATTCAGGGCACGAAACCTTCAGTGATGATCAAGGGCACGAAGCCTCCAGTGATGATCCATGGCACGAAGCCTCTAGTGAGTAGTCATGGCAGGAAGCCTCCAGTGATGATCCATGGCACAAAGCCTCCAATGATGATCCATGGCACGAAGCCTCCAGTGATGATCCAGGACAAGAAGCCTCCAGTGATGATCCAGGACAAGAAGCCTCCAGTGATGATTCAGGGCACGAAACCTCCAGTGATGATCCAGGGCACGAAGCCTCCAGTGATTATCCATGGCACGAAGCCTCCAATGACAGCCTCCAATCCGGAGCCTACAACGACAGCCTCCACTCCGGAGCCTCCAGCGACGACCGTCTCCAGTCCAGGGCCTCCAGCGACGACCGTCTCCAGTCCGGAGCCTCCAGCAACGACGGTCTCCAGTCCGGAGCATCCAGCAATAAAAGAGAAAATGTACGCTCACCAAGCTGCACCTTGGTCCAGTTCTTTTAACGGCCGTGACACAGTCAGTAGTTTGTTTGGTTCTAGTCAGTCAGTCTGTCAGTAGTTTGTTTGGTTCTAGTCAGTCAGTCAGTAGTTTGTTTTGGTCTGTTTACTTCTAATCAGTCAGTCAGTAATTTGTTTGGTTCTAGTCAATCAGTCTGTCAGTAGTTTGTTTTGGTCTGTTTGGTTCTAGTCAGTCAGTAGTTTGTTTTGGTCTGTTTGGTTCTAGTCAGTCAGTAGTTTGTTTGGGTCTGTTTGGTTCAAGTCAGACAGTCAGTAATCTGTTTGGTTCTAATCAGTCAGTCAGTTAACACACACACACACTTGTCGCACTGATGCGCTGTCTGCTGGACCTGCACCGCACGGCACTGAGGTCTAGCCACTTGTGAGCTAAACAGGACTAGACAATCATCTGACCACACACACACACACACACACACACACACACACCTGCCTATTAGCAAGCAGCAGTAGGACGAGCCATGGTAACATTAGATAGGAGACTAAATACTCTCCTGTAGCGAACTGAGTTTTTGTACTGTGTGTAGTTGGACCTTAAGGAACCTTCTATGGAACAGTATCAGTCTAAAGAGCATCATTAGTCTCTGACATACAGTTCTTTGAAGCACCATTCAATTACCAAACTGTTTTGGTTTCCCAGGACCTACAAGAGTTAGGGGTGAGATGGAGGAAGAGCAGGACGGGAAATGGAGGTATCACTGTAAAAAAAAAAAAAATCTAGTTGTTTCAACGAATTATTATTAAGTAACTGGTTCCACAGACTTGTTAATTTACTGAACTTTTTGATCAAAGTGTTACCTGAATTTAAAAACTTTTAATTGTCTCACGGCGAACCAAAAATCTCAAATTTGGACTCATCAGACCAAAGCACAGATTTCCACCGGTCTAATGTCCATTGCTCATGTTTCTTGCCCCAAGCAAGTCTCTTTTTATTATTGGTGTCCTTTTAGTAGTGGTTTCTTTGCAGGAATGCGACCATGAAGGCCTGATTCACACAGTCTTCTCTGAACAGTTGATGTTGTGTCTGTTACTTCAACTCTGTGAAGCATTTATTTGGGCTGAAATCTGAGGTGCAGTTAACTCTAATGAACTTATCCTCTGCAGTAGAGGTAACTCTGGGTCTTCCTTTTCTGTGGCGGTCCTCAGGAGAGCCAATTTCATCATAGCGCTTGATGGTTTTTGCGATTGCACTTGAGGAAACTATAAAAGTTCTTGAAATGTTCCCGGATTGACTGAGCTTCATGTCTGGAAGTAACGATGGATTGTCATTTTTCTTTTCTTATTTGAGCTGTTTTTGCCATAATATGGACTTCGTATTTTACCAAATAGGGCTATCTTCTGTATACCACCCCTACCTTGTCACAACACAACTGATTGGCTCAAACACATTAAGAAGGAAAGAAATTCCACAAATTAACTTTTAACAAGGCACACTTGTGAATTGAAACACATTCCACCTCATGAAGCTGGTTGAGAGAATGCCAAGAGTGTGCTTAGCTGTCATCAAGGCAACGGGTGGCTACTTTCAAGAATCTCAAATATAAATATATTTTGATTTGTTGGACATTTGTTGAACACTGGTTTCTACATGATTCCATATGTAGCGGCAGGTAGCCTAGTGGTTAGAGCGTTGGGCCAGTAACCGAAAGTTTGCTAGACTGAATCCCCGAGCTGACAAGGTAAAAAAATCTGTAGTTCTACCCCTGAACAAGGCAGTTAACCCACTGTTCCTAGGCCAGTTAACCCACTGTTCCTAGGCCGTCATTGTAAATAAGAATTTGTTCTTAACTGACTTACCTAGTTAAATAAATGTGTGTTATTTCATAGTTTTGATGTCTTCACTATTATTCTACAAGGTAGAAAATAGTAAAAAAACAAAACAAAAAAACACTGAATGAGTAGGTGTGTCCACACTTTTGACTGGTACTGTATGAGACAAGATGAGCAAACACATCATTTTACGTTGACTGACTTTTTGCCTAAGTTTTCTCAAGTTGGAGGCAACTAGTTTGGGGCAACTAAACATTTTAAGTCAGGTAACACTTTAACCCGAAAAGTTGTGTAAAGTAAAAAAAAAAAAACATCTGTGGAACTAGTAACTTTAATAACTATAATGGAGGATGGATGAGGGGAAAGGCAGGGAAAGAACAGAAGGGTCTCTATTGTCTAATACATTCCGTGCTTCAACCTTACCCTCAAATCTGTAGGATCTTAATTGTGATATTACCATCACGGTTTTTCCTCCTTCATTTTCCATCGTGTCAGCATTCAGTAACGGACTAATTTAAGCAGAAATAACGCCAACTTTGAAGCTTTAAAGCTATATGCTCCTTATCAGTGCAACCAATCTGGATGTGGTTCTGGATAGGGAGGCCCTCCTACTTCCATTCAGTTGAATACCTTTCTCCCGCTGCACTAAACACACGCACGGGCACGTAGACACAC
Organism: Oncorhynchus mykiss; assembly: GCF_013265735.2. Lineage (NCBI taxonomy): Eukaryota > Metazoa > Chordata > Actinopteri > Salmoniformes > Salmonidae > Oncorhynchus > Oncorhynchus mykiss. The sequence continues at coordinate 96,163,289 of NC_048566.1, forward strand.
ACACGGGCACGTAGACACACACACGGGCACGTAGACACACGCACGGGCACGTAGACACACGCATGGGCACGTAGACACACGCACGGGCACGTAGACACACACACGGGCACGTAGACACACACACGGGCACGTAGACACACACACGGGCACGTAGACACACACACGGGCACGTAGACACACACACGGGCAAGTAGACACACACACGGGCAAGTAGACACACACACGGGCACGTAGACACACACACGGGCATGTAGACACACACGGGCACGTAGACACACGCTCTGCACAGCACTGCTGTTGTTATCTTCTCCACATCTGGAGCTAGTGTAGGTAGTAGGTTGATTACTGGAAGAAGGTAGACGGAGTAGCTAGATTACTGGAAGTAGCTAGACGGAGTAGCTAGATTACTGGAAGAAGGTAGATGGAGTAGCTAGATTACTGGAAGTAGCTAGACGGAGTAGCTAGATTACTGGAAGAAGGTAGACGGAGTAGCTAGATTACTGGAAGAAGGTAGACGGAGTAGATAGATTACTGGAAGTAGCTAGACGGAGTAGCTAGATTACTGGAAGAAGGTAGACGGAGTAGCTAGATTATTGGAAGAAGGTAGACGGAGTAGCTAGATTACTGGAAGTAGCTAGACGGAGTAGCTAGATTACTGGAAGAAGGTAGACGGAGTAGCTAGATTACTGGAAGTAGCTAGATGGAGTAGCTAGATTACTGGAAGAAGGTAGACGGAGTAGCTAGATTACTGGAAGAAGGTAGACGGAGTAGATAGATTACTGGAAGTAGCTAGACAGAGTAGCTAGATTACTGAATGTAGGTAGACGGAGTAGCTAGATAACTGAATGTAGGTAGACGGAGTAGCTAGATGACTGAATGTAGCTGGACGGAGAAGGTAGATTACTGGAAGAAGGTAGACAGAGTAGCTAGATTACTGGAAGAAGGTAGACGGAGTAGGTAGATTACTGGAAGTAGCTAGACGGAGTAGCTAGATGACTGAATGTAGCTGGACGGAGAAGGTAGATTACTGGACCTAGGTTGATATCGGAGTAGGTATATTACTGTATTTAGGTAGATTACTGGATGAGGTAGATTACTGGAAGTAGGTATATCACTGGAAGTAGGTAGATTACTGGATGTAGGTAGATTACTGGAAGTAGGTAGATTACTGGATGTAGGTAGATTACTGGAAGTAGGTAGATTACTGGATGTAGGTAGATTACTGGATGTAGGTAGATTACTGGATGAGGTAGATTACTGGAAGTAGGTAGATTACTGGATGTAGGTAGATTACTGGAAGTAGGTAGATTACTGGATGTAGGTAGATTACTGGATGTAGGAAGATTACTGGATGTAGGTAGATTACTGGATGAGGTAGATTACTGGAAGTAGGTAGATTACTGGATGTAGGTAGATTACTGGATGTAGGTAGATTACTGGATGAGGTAGATTACTGGAAGTAGGTAGGGGGTAAACTGCGGCTGAGAGAGAGAGCTGCCAGTCTGCTGGGGTAAACTGCGGCTGAGAGGGGGGGGGGGGGGGGGGGTGCGGGGAGTGTGTGCACGTCTGTGTCTCAATGTGTGTGTGTGTGTGTGTGTGTGTATGTGTGTGTGTGTACGTCTGTGTCTGAATGTGTGTAAGTTGTGTGTGTGTGTGTGTGCACATCTGTGTCTGTGTGTGTGTGCATGTGTGTGTGTGTGTGTGTGTTTGGGAAGGGGTTGGGGGGTTGCTTGTAGAGTTCAATCAGAGTTTATTGTATGCCTCAGAACATTTAGAGAAGCAAAGGGCAGGAACTTATGAGAAATCACAGACCACATAACGATTATTCTTTCCTATCCTATCAAAGGAGGTTAATTTAACGTCATATTTTCGGGAAGGGTTGTTTGTGACAACGGGTGAGTGTGTGGGGGGGGGGAGGGTTGTGGGGGGGGGGGGGTTGAGTGAGAGGAAAACGGACATAAAGTACCTTTTTTTTGTTAAAGAACTGTGTCTAATGAAAAATATATCACATTTGTGGGGGGGGGGGGTTAAACTTGTCCTTTCAGGTTGTCTGAGGTTGTGTGAATGTTAGAGGAGGCCCATCAGGCTTACTTGGAGGCTTTAGTGTGTGTGTGTGTGTGTGTGTGTGTGTGTATAGTATGACTCACTCTCCAGTCTCCTCTAACCACTTAGGAAGTGAAGTGCATCGCCTGCAGACTGAGGCTGGGTGAGGCAGGGTGAGGCAGAATGAGGCAGGGTGAGGCAGAATGAGGCAGGGTGAGGCAGAATGAGGCAGGGTGAGGCAGAATGAGGCAGGTTGGGGCAGGTTGAGGCAGAATGAGGCAGAATGAGTCAGGGTGAGGCAGAAGGTGCAGACTGAGGCAGGGTGAGGCAGAAGGTGCAGACTGAGGCAAGATGAGGCAGAATGAGGCAGAATGAGGCAGGGTGAGGCAGAATGAGGCAGGGTGAGCCAGAATGTGCAGACTGAGGCAGGGTGAGGCAGAAGTTGCAGAGTGAGGCAGGGTGAGGCAGAATGAGGCAGAATGAGGCAGGGTGAGGCAGGGTGAGGCAGAATGTGCAGACTGATGCAGGGTGAGGCAGAATGTGCAGACTGATGCAGAGTGAGGCAGAATGTGCAGACTGAGGCAGGGTGAGGCAGAATGTGCAGACCGAGGCAAGGTGAGGCAGAATGTGCAGGCTGAGGCAGAAGGTAAAGACTGAGGCAGGGTGAGGCAGAATGTGCAGACTGAGGCAGGGTGAGGCAGAATGAGGCAGGGTGAGGCAGAATGTGCAGACCGAGGCAAGGTGAGGCAGAATGTGCAGGCTGAGGCAGAATGTGCAGACTGAGGCAGGGTGAGGCAGAGGGTGCAGACTGAGGCAGGGTGAGGGAGAATGAGGCAGAATGAGGCAGGGTGAGGCAGGGTGAGGCAGAAGGTGCAGACTGAGGCAGGGTGAGGCAGAAGATGCAGACTGATGCAGGGTGAGGCAGAATGTGCAGACTGATGCAGGGTGAGGCAGAATGTGCAGACTGAGGCAGGGTGAGGCAGAATGTGCAGACCGAGGCAATGTGAGGCAGAATGTGCAGGCTGAGGCAGAATGTGCAGACTGAGGCAGGGTGAGGCAGAAGGTGCAGACTGAGGCAGGGTGAGGCAGAATGAGGCAGAATGAGGCAGGGTGAGGCAGGGTGAGGCAGAAGGTGCAGACTGATGCAGGGTGAGGCAGAATGTGCAGACTGAGACAGGGTGAGGCACAATGTGCAGACTGAGGCAGGGTGAGGCAGAATGTGCAGGCTGAGGCAGGTGAGGCAGAATGTGCAGGCTGAGGCAGGGTGAGGCAGAATGTGCAGGCTGAGGCAGGGTGAGGCAGAATGTGCATGCTGAGGCAGGGTGAGGCAGAATGTGCAGGCTGAGGCAGGGTGAGGCAGAATGTGCATGCTGAGGCAGGGTGAGGCAGAATGTGCAGGCTGAGGCAGGGTGCTGTAATGTCAAAACACTCAGAGAGCTACAGTCAGGTGGAGCATCACAGTGCTCACCTACAGGATTTATGGTCAGACAGGCGCATTGTACATACACTCTGTTGAACGTCAAAGGTAAGAGCAGTTTAAATCAGCATCTGCGGTACGAAATGGTTGGGAAAAACCAGATTCTGTTGGGAAGAAGCAGAGTCTGTTAGGAAGAACCAGAGTCTGTTGGGAATAACCAGAGTCTGTTAGGAAAAACCAGAGTATGTTGGGAAGAACCAGAATCTGTTATTAAGAACCAGAGTCTGTTGGGAAGAACCAGAGTCTGTTAGGAAGAACCAGTCTGTTGGGAAGAACCAGAGTCTGTTGGGAAGAACCAGAGTATGTTGGGAAGAACCAGAGTCTGTTAGGAAGAACCAGAGTCTGTTGGGACGAACCAGAGTCTGTTGGGAAGAACCAGAGACTGTTGGGAAGAACCAGAGTCTGTTGGGAAGAACCAGAGTCTGTTAGGAAGAACCAGAGTCTGTTGGGAAGAACCAGAGTCTGTTGGGAAGAACCAGAGTATGTTGGGAAGAACCAGAGTATGTTAGGAAGAACCAGAGTCTGTTGGGACAAACCAGAGTCTGTTGGGAAGAACCAGAGACTGTTGGGAAGAACCAGAGTCTGTTGGGACGAAGTAGGAAGAAGTCCTGGTAACAAACATGTGTGTGTGTGTGTGTGTGTGTGTGTGTGTGTGTGTGTGTGTGTGTGTGTGTGTGTGTGTGTGTGTGTGTGTGTGTGTGTGTGTGTGTGTGTGTGTGTGTGTGTGTGTGTGTGTGTGTGTGCATATGTGTGTTTGTGTGCATACTGCCTGTCTGTCTGTTTTGTGTGGGTGTGTGTAGTTCCTTCTCTGTTGTCCGTTTGCATGTTGCTCCAGACCCACACAGAGGACCTAATGTTGCCAGGCAGTTTCCATTTACAGACAACACTTATGCTCAGTCAGAGAGGCCTTCTGTGTCGACCTGTCGTGCATGTGCGTGTGCGTGTGTGTGTGTGTTTGTCTTCATTAGAGAGGCCTTTCATGTCCA